>NW_025784330.1:0-24388 GCF_021130785.1 Homalodisca vitripennis
TTAGCCAAGTATTTTTCAGTTTTAAATGGTAATGAATTACAACAACCAAAAAGTAATCATCAAAACCCTAGGAAGTCAACGTAATTGTAAATGGAATAGGTTAGATCTTTGGGCTTTTACCCAATTGTCATGAAACTTACGAAACTGTTATTGGTTGATACATACAAGGTACCATATATATATATATATATATATATATATATATATATATATATATATATATATAATATATATATCAAAACGGTCCTTACTAATTTAGTGAAAATATATCAAACCAGAAGACTTATTTAGTATATGTGTGTAATAAACATTTTTTTCTGGAGCCGATTGACCAAAAAAACGCAGTTAACCATGACAAACTTGCAACGATTGTGTTAAATATTGATGCCGTAATCATAACGATACATAAATATGGAATAATACAATTTAAACACAGTAATAGGCTGATGTCAAATGTGCTCAAAGTAGTGTACTGAGTAGTATGCTACTTAAACAGTAGATATATTTATAAAATCAAAACAAAAAACACAACATTAAAACAAGTGAAATGCTTCTCTGTTTGTCCTAAGAGTTTTTAGATGTATCTAACAATTGTTCTGAGTGACTAGAGCTAATGAATGTTGTGAAAACCTCCATCGTTTATGGGACTCTTCGGTTCTTCTGCTCTTTAGCATAATGACACTATAAATTCTCTAAGCGATTTTCTTGGAGTGAAGTAGGCCAATGTCAGGAATAAAATATCCCTTCATAATTATATTCTCATATTTAAGCCCAAGGCTCTTCTATAAATCTGCAGCAGAATCTAGAGAAGGTCTTTTATTCTGTACAATGGTGATGTAGTAGTACAACACGATAAACCCTTTTATGTTTTGCGCGTAAAACTGGAGCTATTTAATCGAGTTTTGATATACGAGTTCTTATCGAGGTCAAAAATTTAAAAATATATCGTACTTTCCTTATTGAGAGTAAAATTTAAGTTCTTATCATAATCCGATTTAGAGAATGGAGTTTGCTATTAATTTTTATCTTGAGATTTCTTAGCATACGCCAGCTCGTGTGTGTACGTGTGTCGTGTATGTGTGAGTGCTTGTAAATAATGATTTTAAACAATATCAAATCAGCTCTTGTACTAATTCAATACAAAACTCGAGTAACGCGTATGAATTAAGATATTTATATTACTTTTCTCATAACCACGTTAGGATTAGTTATATTTTTACATTTACACATAATTCCATGGCCTATTTAAAGATTAGGGAGGAAGAATAACCACTAACTGATAAAATGGAGTGTCCAAGGCTATGACAGAACGTAAGAACAATCTTTACCAAAGTGACTGGATCTTTAAATAACAATCAGTTTAACAAATGAACCAACAAACTTTTATGACTGTTGTTGGTAGCATCATAGTTAAATTAATATCACATAATTCACAGATTTATTTTGTTTTGTACATTTGGTCATTTTTCGATCTATCGTTGTCATTACGTTTATCCATAAACCAATAAAATTTATTGTAGAATTATTTTATATAACCTTTATGACCACGAGGTATCATATGAACGGACAGCCAGTATGAGAGAAAACCACACTATTTAAATAATAAATGTTGGGTTTTATTAACACAAGTATTGTTTATAAATCCTAACAATTTTGTAAATTTTGTTTGAGCGTATTATTTATTGGTACAAATTATATTCAATATTTACAGTAACAAAATATCTAATATAATTTTAAAATAAAATTTATTGTTATGTTAGTCTCTTCTTAAACAACCTTTTGTAATTATGAATCTTAAAACATTTTTTTTTAGTTCTGGGGAAATTTTTTAATGTTCATTCTTGCAATGAAATATAACTTTTCCTTTACTCATTACCTATCTTTCTCGTTGGTTGATTTAGTAGTTTCCAACATCCTTTTTTTCAACTACAAATAAATATGAATAAATATTCCTCTAAAAAACCATTTTATTTGGATTATTTTGTTTTCAAATATCAGTTATGAACCAATTAAATATGGAAATATAGTTTTTTTTTTTAAATATTTCTTAATGTATCGCAAAATATTACTATCCTTATATGACTTTGTAGAGTTCAATGGATATTAATAATATTATTTTCACCTTTAATGCAATGTAAATATTACATAACATTCTTTTCTTTCCTAATATATTATATAAATATAGTAATAAGAAAGGAAATAAATGAGCAATATAAGCAGGCTTTTAATTGAATAATTTCCCATACACTTTTCATCGGTATTCATTCCACAGTTTTTGTACGAAAGTACAGCAATTACATTGAAAAAGTACGTCCCTTTTAAACATAAAACTAGTTTTTGGAAAAAATATCTTATATATTTTTCTTATGCTGAAAGACAGTATAGTAATTTAAACTTTTTAATATAAAACAAAAAATCGAACACGAAATGGTTAAGGAACACGTGATTTATTCTACAACTAATTGGAAACTACTGCAAATTACTATACTTAGAAGGCTAAAGTTTAAACCTGAACTGTTTGAGGAAACTATCAATATGCTAAACAGAATAGATAGAATGAATATTAATAGAGCCACGGGCTTGCCATCGTAAAACTAATCGGATTTATTAGACGTAAATAAAGCTGATTTACCTCTCAGAATTAGTAACAAAATAAAACTTGGAAAATACGGAATTTCCTCCAAACCTTGTAAAATTAAGACATTATGATTTTCAATTCCTTTATTATTAGATGGCAACCAATAAAAATTACTGATAAAATATACAAAAGCATAAAGTTTATGTAATATTAAATATAATACAATTACAATAATGTTTAAATATATTATATTAGCACTAAATTTCGTAAAGATCCGAAAAACAAAATTGTAAATTACTGCCATACGTTTTACTGGAATAATGCATAATGTATCTATAATTATAAAGTAGGCGGAAATATATAACAATTATATTAAATATTATGATCTATAAGACACCGTTAATGAAATAAATAAGTAAGTGAAAATTACAGATGGATAAACAATACATATGTACATAAAATAACTACAAAATATATTTTTCACACTTTCATTACAAGATTATTAGAGTAAAATGCCATCTAACATGTGTAATCATTCTGAGTATGAGTATGTAAGTTTTTCCTTTAAATATCACTTCAGTAAAAAGTTGTATTATCTTATTTTTTCTAATTTTTTTGAATTTAGGATCTGTATTAGGACAAACACTAAACTCCAGAATAGTAATTTTATAAGTTTCCTCTACTGTGGTATTACATATTAAGAAACCTTTAATAAAATTATTTTAACTATATACGTAACAATACATTTTTCTATATTGTACACAATAAACGTGATTTCATAATTCAATGACTGTCATCTAAGATTTACGGTTGAAATCTCGTTGAGACTTGCTAACAGAATAAACATTCTTAGATACTTTGGCCTCGATATAGGTGAGTCTTCAGCATCAGGTCTTAAAGCCAAAGTGTCAAGACTATTATCGTAATAGCAAATTTTATTTGAAAACTCTTCTAGCCGTGACAGTTTTTCGCTAATATTTTAAGTACTTATATTTTCGTTTTACCCTTGGATATTTTTCAAATTCGTTATGGTTACATGCAGATTGTTAATGAAAACCACGGCCAATTTCGTGCGTTTTACTTCCCTTCTCAATTTAACACAACATCAGGGCAATTGAAGTGTTTTTAGCAGGGATTGCAAACTCTCTTCGTGGATGATAACATTTATATTTAAAAAAATAAGAGATTAAAATTTATTAGGTATTTGAGTTGTAGACATTTTTCTGACGTATATTTTACTATCTATCATACTCTGTTCAATAAATGCCATAAATCTAGTGACTTTATTAATACAAGTATAGAAAAGATATTCTGAGAATGCGAAACGTTCAAGCAATTATTAGCAATTATTTTTTTTTTAGTACACAAATTACGTATCATATACTGCATATCGTATTCATTGATGGACATAGTTATGATTTTCGGGATTCAAATTACAACCGAGGGCCGTAGTTTTTCTACTTTTAATGCAAATATGAAAGCACTCTTTATTTCAGAACAACTGTTACTTTTTCATTTTGTTTAGTATTAATACTTTATATTTCACAGGAGCGCGCCACCCATGTTAAACAGTTTTATGTTGGTGGATTGAAGACAACCGTTTCCTCAATTAAAATACAAAACTGAAAAATTGTTAACTTTTCTAGACTTACTCTCTGTTTGTAAGTAAAAAATACTTTTAAATACATTAAATTTTCTTAAAAATTTAAATCGATCCATAAAGTTTAATTCACTGGTGTGGTCAAAGGAATGCATTTATCAGTGATTAATTTATTAATGCGACGCATAAAGTAGTAATGGAACTATTACATTTCTTATTTTTGGAAAAGGACAAATCCTAAAAAGAAATTATATTACTAAAGAAATATTTAACTTTAAAAGATAATATTTTTACTATCATATTATTTTCAAACCCTTAAATTAAAAGTAAAATACAGAAATAATTTATATCTTCATCTTTAGTTTGGTAAGAATATAATTTCTCCATTGTATGAGCGTTAAACAAAGCATATCACTTGTGGGGCAGGACAACTTACTCTGCTCGACAGCACGATATTTAAAAACGAACTAACTAGGCTATATTCTTGAGTCTTGCATGAAACAATTTATATACTAACGACTCTGAGCTCGATAATGTTGCACGTCATTTTGCTGTATTTACATATTATTAGATTTTTTTTCTCTAAACATAAATTGTTATAATTGTTACAATCAGCAGTTTCTATTGCCACAAGTTAGTTTTCTATATTTCTAAATATGCTCGCTGTAGATTTTGTTATTGTTTAATATTAATATTAAATCTTAGTCTCATTCAGCCGAGCATCAACTTATTACACGCCATAACTGACGCATAAATTTAAAAATTCATTACGAAATCAAGAAAAGAAACTATTAATATTTATATCAGTAATATTTTAATGTTAAGATAAGAGTACCCCGAGGAACAGTTCTATATCTATAAGTTTTAAGAAGACTTTATAAACTTTCCAAATATATTATATGGTGAGCTGAGCTAAGCTTCGTTGAATTTACCGGGTAAATTAACATCACAAACGATGATTAAATTTGTGAATTTGGGTTTGCAATGACTAATTACATGTAACTAATACCATGTGTCAGCTCCGCGTTTGTACACTACGTAATACTTTTCACAGTAATTTTATAATCATAGGTTGACCTGTGATTATAAATTATAAAAAGACCTTATTGTGTACATCTGCCAACGCGATGTTGCGTTCCTAGTCTGAACTTTGTGTGCAATGAAGTAAAACATGCACCTTTATCGAACTGATTGTCCCTCAATGGTGTTCATTCAATACTTCAAGTCTACAGTTCATCTCGTTTTGGACACTTTGTGCAAACACCCAGACTAATAGGTAGACAGAGAGACAGAAAAAAATGCAATTCTTTTCTCCAATGCTGTGCTCAAACAATACAAATTTTATATGCAAAATTTTATTTTGTAGTAAAATATATGTAATAGGAAGTACGATATATGTTTGGAAAACCATTGATCGAGTGGTCTAAGACGTCGGAATTAGTATGTGAGTATAGATAGCACAGCTTGAAATGTGTTCGTTTGCACTTTTTATCAGTACCACCGACATTGTACTCTACAGACTCTCCACTTTATTCTGGTTGCTAGAACCTCACTCAAGCCTTCAACTCATGAGGACGGGCAATATAAGGCTTAAAATGGATCGGCCACTTATCAAAAAATGTCCATTCATAACAATATAAGATTGTATAATCTTATATTTCATTTAAACATTATGCTATCTGTTTAAAGAACAATATTTGAAAACAAAAATGCTTTAGGAAAATATTATTTCTAACTCATTTTGTTTTATATGTAGCCTTGTTTAGTAACTGAATTAACTCTAAAAACCATAACAAAAATAATATAAAAAGCATATGCCAGTTTTTCAAGAAAACATTTACAAATTTTACTACCACCAAAGTACTTATTCAAACCAACCAAAACTGACAAAAATAGTTCTCGGTTTACTGATCACGTAAACATGGTTCCAAGTTTACTAGTGTGCCTATGAAACTATCAGTAACATTTTAATCTACATACACTTCCCAAGCCTGCCTAATATGTGTATAAATTAATGATTATTGTAGTGGCTTTCCACTTTGCACTAATTTTTCACTCGAGGAACTGGAGAAATATAGTTTTCCTCTCTGCACACGATGTGTCGAAAATTAAATGATAATATAATTTTAAATTGTGCACGAATCCTCTTTACTATGAGAAGAACACTGGGTTGGATTATGGTCCATGGTTATTGGCTGAGCGTTAGTGAATGTTTAGATCTAATGGGTAATCATAATAGTAACGAGAATATAGCAGATTGAATAAATTCACAAATCTTAAAAAGAGATTATAAACAAATGACTTAATATGCAAGGAAAGAAAGGTAGATTTACAAATTTTTTTAATGTAGAAGAGCCAACCTCAAAATTAGGTTTAAAATTTTCACTAACACAGCATTTCGTAATAAAGCTTGCTGGTGAAAAATTAAAGTATACAAGGTGACATAGCTTACACGTTTACGCCAAGAAACAAAATCCTCATGGATGCGATCCATAATAAAGTAAAAAAAAAACGAATTAAGCACAGATTGAATAACTTGACATTTGATACTGAAATAATAGAAACTAAACTTTAAGTAATAAAACATAAAACAAGCTAAATTAATTGTGTGGTTTATGGTTATTTCCCGACCTACCTGTGAAGTTTGGCGATTTGCCTTTTACGAGACTTGCTTCTTTACGTGTTACATGTATAATTGTTGTTATTCAATACTAAACTGTTATCCACGCTTTTTACACGCAGTTTTCAAAATAAAATTTCTTATAGTACTTAGTAAAAGCACTTTTGTTTTATATGATAGAATTCTATAAAATGTTTCAATCATAAGTAGGCATAAAGCAGGTACATACTATTTTAGTGGTCATGGTTAGGTGTATCATGGTATATAATCTGACAACATGTTATGCACGTGTAGAAGCATTTCTGGTTCGAAATAATTATATTTCTAACGTCAGATCTGAGTCTGCCTTGTTGCTCTCCTATGAGTAATACATATACAGAGGTCTCGGAAATCGACTTTGGACTAATATCGTTTACTTCTAGCCCTTCGATATAACATTAACATGACATTCCGGTCAAAGATATTTCTATTGCCATAATAGTTTTCGTTATTGTTTGGACGACATACAATTATGTAGTTGCGTAGGTCTGAGAAATCTGATTGGATAAGTTGTGTCTACTTGCAAATTTATGAAATCGCTTACGGTGTCACAGTTGAGTTTTTCTTTTTGCCCCAATTAAAAAACTATTTAAGTTTATAGCAATCAGAAATCTGCTTTGGTTGAAAAGCGACCCCTTTCGGCTCTTGTGATCTAATGCGTTTCCAGTGCCATAGTTTAAGATTGCCTTGTTCTCTAATGAAGACAAAACACACACACACACACACACACACACACACACACACACACACACACACACACACACACACACACACACACACACACACACACACATATATATATATATATATATATATATATATATATATATATATCTCACCCCGGCAAGTGAAAGATCCGCGTTCCCGGCAGAGCAAGTACTTTTTGTGATTCAATGTTTATTTAAATTAAATAAGGCTATTGTCATTTATACAATTCAATGTAAATAAAAGTCGTTTGACAGGTATTTGGTCTTCCGATCATATGTTAGTTTGCTTATTTAAACGCATATGTGACACATACGGCCAAATACCAAATAATTGAATTGGAAAAAGTAAGCGCTCTGTGGTGTAATGGTAGCACATTCACCCGGCAAGTGAGAGATCCGGGTTCGACTCCCGGCAGAGCAAGTACTTTTTGTGATTCAATGTTTATTTAAATTAAATAAGGCTATTGCCATTTATACAATTTAATGTATATATATATATATATATACCTTTATATAATATATATATATATATTTCTTGTGTGCGTGTGTATGTTAATGATCTCCTCCTAAACGGGTGGACCGATTTTAATGAAACTTTTTGTGTGTCTTCAGTTGGATCCGAGAATGGCTTAGATTCATAATTCGGTCAAATTTTAATAGTTTATTTAATACATTTTTTTAATAATAAATTGTTGTTGATGGTGGAGTGTTTTACATTGGATCCGCCAGACTGCGCCACGACACGTAATACAAAGTGAACTGTTACTTAACAACTGTGAATATTTTCAGCTGAAGTTCATCAAAGAGGCAGAAACATTTGTTCACATTTAAAATTTAGAAAGTTCATATTTTAAATTTGTAAAGTGCTTGATCAGTAGTGTAATGCAGATTGCAAAGATGAAGTTTCACCAATTGTTCTACGTAAACATTATAATATTACAACACAGCCATAATGTTTTTCTATTTTAATTCCAGCCGACAGTTTGTGCTGCTATCAAATTTGTGCGTTGTTTTGTAACATTCTGTAATTATTGTGTGAGTGCTAATTGTTATAATACATTAATAGAGATTGAATATGTTTGAAGTGCATAAAAAACTATAGTTATTTATTAAAGTTATTTAACTCATTGTGCAAATTTATTGAAGTGAGTATATTGGTCGCATAGGCCTACCTCAAATAACCTAAGCAGCATACAAATCAAAAGGTTGTGTTTCTGTGTGTGAATATTGTTAACAGTTTATATAATCAAGTTTTAAACTAATTGGATTTAAAAATAATTTGTTGTAATTTACATTTTTTAATCTGCAGTCAGAATTGGTCACATAAGTTCAAATTAAGTAGCATACAAATCACATGTGTGAATAACTACTTATTGTTAATAGTGTAGCAATTGGTTTTAAATTAAATTCTGTTGGCCAGTTCCGATATTATACTGTAATTTTAAATTACTAATTTTATAACAAGTATATTTTTTTAAATTTACAACTTAATTTATCGTAATGCTATTGAATGTACAATATTTTTTGTTAATCCTTCAGGAATGTACATAAACAAATTAGATGGTTTTCCGATAGAGCTGAAGTATAATAAGTGGCCTCCATCACAATCGAATTATTGATATTTCTGAATAGCCTATCCAAACTACTATCCGAATTGGATTATAGTTATTTAAAGGCTGAAGTATAATAAGCAGCCACCATCACAATCGAATTATTGATATTTCTGAATAGCCTATCCAAACTACTGAATTTCATTATAGTTATTTATTCGGTCAAATATAATTAAATTTTTAATTATAAATTGTTGTTGATGTTGGAGTGTTTTATATTGGATACGACAGACTGCGTTACGACACGTAATACAAAGTGAACTGATACTTAACAGCTGTGAATATTTTCAGCTGAAGTTCACCAAAGAGGCAAAACATTTGTTTACATTTAGATTACATTATTATAAAGTACTTGATCAGTAGTCTAATGCAGATTGCAAAGTTAAATTTTCACTAATTGTTCTATGTAAACATTATAATATTACAACACAGTTTAATCAATAATAGTCTTGAAAGCATAGAGTAAGCATAAACATATAAAAATAACACCACTTCTTATTTCAATATATTCTGTACTCACTTTGGAGGATAGAGATTATCCAGATATAAAATTGGAAGTTTTAGCTTTTAACTGAAATTGACAGTTTTGTGCTGCTATCAATGTGTGTGTGTTGTTTTGTAAGGTTCATGTTTCAAAAGTAAATACGGCAAATAACATTAAAATATAATAGAATGAAGTTATAAAAAGTGTACTACGTGGCCGCGTTATAAGTTTATAAAAGCCAACAGGCAAAAAGAAGAAAATAAAAAAATAAAACATCGTGTGTAATTATTGTGTGAGTGCTAAAATTATAATAGTACATTAATAGAGATTATTGGTCGCATTACCTCAAATAACCTAAGTAGCATACAAATCAAAAGGTTGTGTTCCTATGTGTGAATAACTATTGTTAACATTTTAGATAATCAAGTTTTAAACTAATGGATTTAAAATAATTTGTTTCAATTTACATTTTTAATCTGCAGTCGAAATTGATCAGATAAGTTCAAATTAAGTAGCATACAAATCACATGTGTGAATAACTATTGTTAATAGTGTAGGAATTGGTTTTAAATTAAATTCTGTTGGCCAGTTCTGATACTATACTGTAATTTTAAATAACTATAATGAAATTCGGTAGTTTAAATAGGCTAATCAGGAATATCAATAGAGGTTATCCAGATATAAAATTGGCAGTTTTAGTAAAATACACTTTTAACTGAAATTCTTAAATATTAAGTGTGCAGCGATTGATCAGTTAATTTTTTGTTTATAAATAAATTGTTTTTTATCTTGGTATGTTTTAAATTGGATCCAGCAGAATGTGCTACGATCGCAGTTTCAAATGTTTTTTCTATTTTAATTCCAGGTTTTCCCGACAGTTTGTGCTGCTATCAAATTTGTGTATTGTTTTGTATCATCGTATAATTATTGTGTGAGTGCTAATTGTAATATTAAATTAATAGAGAATCACATGTGTCAATAACTATTGTTAATAATGTAGGAATTGGTTTTTAAATTAAATTCTGTTGGCCAGTTCTGATACTATACTGTAATTTAAAGTACCGGTAACTATAATGAAATTTAGTAGTTTGTACTTCAGACCTATAGGGAATACTTATTTAGTATATTAGATAAATTAAATTCTGTTGGCCAGTTTCGATACTATACTGTAATTATTGTAAAAAACTATAATGTAATTTAGTAGTTTAGATATACTAATCAGAAATATCAGTAAATTGATTGTGATGGTGGCCGCTTATTATACTTCAGCCTTTAAATAACTATAATCTAATTCGGATCGTCATTTTAGTAGTTTAGATAGGCTATTCAAATATATCAATAATTCGATTGTGATGGTGGCCACTTATTGTACTTCAGACCTATAGGGAATACTTATTTAAGTATTTTAGATACCGTAGTCTACGTTGTTATACATTTTTATCTAGAAGTTACTTAATTAAAATTACATATTCAATAAGTTACTCATATTCATTGTGTACTATTATACAGAATTTTATTTTTACAGAAAAAAATGCCACGTCTTTGTGGAAGAGGACGAATAGTTATTCAATCATGTGATTTATATGCTACTTAATTTGAACTTATGTGACCAAACTGTTAACAATAGTTTATTCACACATAGAAACACAACCTTTTGATTTGTATGCTACTTAGGTTATGCGACCAATATACTCACTTCGTTCAATAAATTTTCAAAATTAGTTCAATAACTTCAATATATAACTATAGTTTTTTATATACCTCAAACATCTTCAATCTCTATCAATGTAATATTACAATTAGCACTTACACAATAATTACACGATGTTACAAAACAACACACATATTTGATAGCAGCACAAACTGTCAGGAAAATCTGGAATTAAAAATAGAAAACATTTGAAACTGTGATCGTAGCGCATTCTGCTGGATACAATGTAAAACATTCTAAGATGGTCCACTCATTTAGGAGGAGTTCAGCTCCATATACACGCACACAAGAAATATAAATATAAAGATAATGAAATTCGGTAGTTTAGATAGGCTAATTAGAAATATCAATAATTGGATTGCGATGTTGGCCGCTAATTATAATTCAGCCTTTAAATAACTATAATCTAATTCAGTTTGTCATTTTAGTAGTTTAGATAGGCTATTCAGAAATATCTATAATTTGATTGTGATGGTGGCCACTTATTATACTTCAGCCCTATACGGAATACTTATTTAGTATTTTAGATAAATTAAATTCTGTTGGCCAGTTCCGATACTATACTGTAATTTTAAATAACTATAATGAAATTCGGTACTTTAGATAGACTATTCAGATATATCAATAATTCGATTGTGATGGTGGCCGCTTATTATACTTCAGGCTTTCCATAACTATAATCTAATTCGGATAGTAGTTATATAGGCTATTAAGAAATATCAATAATTCGATTGTGATGGAGGTCACTTATTATACTTCAGCCCTATCGGAAAATCATCTAATTTGTTTGTGTATACTCCTGAAGGATTAACAAAAAATATTGTACATTCAATGGCATTACGATAAATTAAGTTGTAAATTGAAAAAATATACCTGTTATAAAATCGTTTGTTTCAACTTTTTTACCTTCAGATTAAGTAAGTGTTCATTTAAAACATCCTCTACATTTCACATCACTCATGTTATACTCACACACTATCGGTTGGTCGAAGTGTGATTAAATGTACATGTGATGAAGTTAGATATTGTAATAACTTTTTAATAGACATTTTTTATCAAAACAGCCCAGATTGTTACAGATTAATCAAAGTTTTAAAATTTTCGCATTAAAGACGTGTGTACAGGACAACGTCTGTCGGGTTTGCTAGTATATATATTTATATATTTACTAAATATATTTATATATGTTGGACGGTGAAGCCTATTTAAGTCTAGAGAGAAATACTAACTTCTTCTCATCTACTTCCGGTATAAGGGAAACTCGTTCATTCTTGAAATGGGAAACGTTGTTTATGAGGTTTTTAAATTGTAAAGTGCACTAAAATAGAATGTATTGTTGATGCGTATTTGGTAACTTCTCTGTTTACATTAAACCTCTTTTAAAATGCCATACAACAATTTCAAGAAAGCTCACAAGTTTGGAGTACTTTAAGTAAAAGCACTACACTTATTTCATGAAGGTTAGTTGTGTAAAAGTATTTAAATTATATTTACAATGAATTAGATATTTTTAAATCATCATTAGTACAAACTCGAGTGAATAATAGATATATTTGTATTTGCTATTTTCATTACGCTACTGATCAAGCACTGTATAACATTTAAATTGAAACAAATTTTTTAACAAATCTGTATAAATTAAGCTAAAAGTTTCAACAGCTGTTAATTGTCAGTTCATTTTGGATTATGATGAAAACTGTAAACTACTATTAGTTATTTTCTATTTGTAATAGTAGTCGTTTTTTGCATTCCCAAGTCAGAGTTGGTTGGCCCTTCACGCTCAATGCATTAAAAATTTCTATTCAAATTATCACTGACCATTTTTCCATGTTGGGTTGGGGATCATCGTGTTTACAGGCATGTCAATTCAAAATTAATTAATTATTTACTATGCGATTTTAATAACTTTAGTTTAGTTAAATTTTTTATAAATTCCATACAACAAATCTTGTTATTGTAATTCTTTAGAGCATTTTCCGTTTTTTATATTTAAATATATATTTTTTTAATTTTAAAGATACAGTACCGTGATGATATTTTATTAGTGACTGTCCTTGATAGTATAAAGTACAATAGTATGCCACACCACGTGTGGGGTAATATGATTCGCTGAGGTTGCATGCAAACTTTCAAAACTTTCGTACTTTATTCACTTTCCGCCATTACCATGATGAGGTGACATGTGGGGAGGTATTATCTCTGAACTGTGTGGCCTAGTTGTTTACGACATGTAATAGTTTAATAAACATTCTAACAGTTAGTCAACTTTTTTAATGACGAAAACATGACAGAGAAGTATAAAATATTACATTAGGAGGACGTAAATAAATTACTAAAACTCACTGCCGTAGTTATAATGGCAGAATTATGCCGCTCTCTGCAAATTATACGTTATTTGGAGCCGTGCCAGTGGCACAGACTGAAGAGTGGTTTTGGCACATTTAGGCTGAACTGAAGAGGTTTGCTGATATCAATGTTTGAAACAAACTTTTTCACCTAAAGTTAAATAATGCGTGTGTTCGTATCCAGATTGACTGTTATACACACAATTTGTGTTGTACAGCTACAAGCCATGTCTGAATTTCAATATTGTTTTTAAATGTAATTTAAAAAAGTACGCGTATTATTATTACACAATTTTAAAAACTAAATAAAACTTATACTAAGCAATTTTTATTGGAAATCTAGCATAAACTATCCTATAATAGTATTATTTTAATATCAATATATATACATATATATATATATATATATATATATATATAATATGTATATGTTTGAAGTTGGAAACTGTCATTCACAAAATCTTTGAACAAAAGAGATCCCATCTTATAAGTCTATAAGTTTTATTTTTAGAAATTTGCTTCGTCAATATCCGTGAATCTAAGATTCATTGGATACATTTTCAATGTTGCAACTTTAATGGAATAGGATTATAAAGTTATATCCATAATCTCAATCGATTTCATTGCGTACCAGTACATTTGTTGCATAAGCTTGTGCATGTCTATCAGTTACAATGAAAATTCTGGATTAACAAATCAGCGTTATTAAACTTTTACATGTTGAATTACTGTTATTTACACACACAAAACAAAGGGTATATCTTAATTTTTTACAAAAATAAAATATTAAGAGTGATTTATAATCAGAAAACTTAATTTCACTTAGAACAGTGTTTTTACGTTGTTTAAACATGCATTAGGTAATGTTTTAGTTATTTGGGCTCGAAAAGATAATATTTTTCAAACACTTGGTGTCGTAAAACTTTAATCTATGCAGTTCTAACATTGAAAATAAGTTCTTTTGATAATAATATTATAACATATTTTTCTCATTGAGTTTTTATAAAGAAATTGTATAGTTAATGGGAATTGCAAAGACATTCTTTCCTGTTTAAAAATATTATCTCCTTGTATTTTTAATGGCATATGTTTTAATTTAAGTACAAAATTACTATTATTTATCCACTTCAATTTTTGTTCTGGGTCTGATTTTTTGTAATGAAAAAAGTTTGAAAAATATTTTATTATTGGAGTGTTAGTTTTTTATAATTATATAAGGAATTCCAATAAGAAAACAGGTTCTAAAATCGTTTAATTGGTGTTTTTCCTAACATAATTATTTATTTTACATATAGAAATAATAAATATGTGGATTTAGTAGAGAAAACTGTTTTATTGCCCTTATTCATTGTTTTAAAAACTATTTAGTTTTAAATTATTCCTAAATTAATTTAAACAATTTAGTCTGTATTCTATATAGGAGAAAGTGTTTTTTTGTAACAAAATAAATTTTTACTAGGGGTTTTAATAATAATTTAAGAATGTATGAGATGAAATAGATTTAATAGATCGTTTATTTTGCTTACGTGCAATCCCTTTTTTCTTATGGCATTCCAGCTTGGGGGGAAGTGCTTTTCCTTCACATATTAAAAGTTTTGATATATTTCAAAAATCCATTTTAAAAGCTGGTTTTGCGAAGTGTAGACGGTATCACTCTGATTTACTGTTTCAAGAAACAACAATTCTGCCAGTTAAAATTTTTTTATTAAGGTCTTATTTATTCATATTTACAAACATTTCGGCTCAATTCTTTATAGAATCCCACATTTTTATAAGACAAGATATACAAATATAGTCGGAATTAATACTATTCACTAGCACAAATCATTAGCGAAAACAACAAATTTTTATCTAGCACATATTTTATATTCTAACAGTTTTAGAAATTTCAAGCTGTTCGTTTTTTCCCTCTCTTGAGGTTTGTTAAGAATATTGTCACGGAGTTTTAATTCTCATAAGCAGTGAGAGGGCCCAGTCACTTATCTCTGTTGACTACAGACGGACGGACTGTCTGAAAATTGACTGACGGGATTATCCCTTCTCCTCTCCTCTCCAAATTAAAGATAGAAAAATCCGTTTACATAAGTAATTATCCTATTTTTATAAATTTTTTCACTCAATATTTTCATATTTTGTCTACTTTCTCTACAATTTCCCTGAATATCAGAATTCTTAAGACATATCCATAAGTTATTCTGCTTCAGATAACTTTCTCCAATCAAAAAATGTATAAATTTAATCTACCCACTGTTCAAGTTAAAACTGTAATCCTAATCAATTTCAACTCGAGTGTACGCACAGGCCATTAAGGCCCATGTAGGCTCTTTTCCCATATTATTTTAAATTATTCAGAAATTATGTAGCAAATTAAATGCTGATTTACTAGGTATGTGTGAATATTTGTATATTTTATGTCAGTTCTTTATTTCATTACATGGATTTATTTCTTGTGATACAAGACTTTTTTATATTATTTTAGAAATAATTATTTAATGTTAATTATTTCGAAGTGTATTACTAGAATACTGTTGTATATTTTACATTAATTAGATATCCAAATGCTAAATTTGTTATCCTGTTCAATATAAAGATTTACATCTGTCTTTAACATTTTTGTCGGAATAAACGTGGTTTGATTGATTTTTTGATTTAGTGTTCAAAATTAAAGAGAGCGGTTTAAGATTTATTTTTCTGAAAAAAAGTTGAACGTAGACAGTGTTAATCGTTTTTGTAATTTAGGTAATTATATGCAGAATTTTAAGCAACTTAATACAGTAATTGAGAGGCATACATGAGGTTTTGAAACCTTTACATCATGGATATAATACATAGCTGTAGGGAATGACGTTTTTAATTCAGGAAACAATTTATATTTCCTACGAAAACCTGTATTAATTAAAACGTCCAATTCTAAAATGTAATTTTATTTTGCTATTTTTATCTAAGGTCTAGATTTTTTTAAGTACTTTCTTTCTTTATAATTCTTTTATGGTCGGAAGGGGGTAGAGTATAAGCAGCCACCTCTGACCCTTTGTTTCTTCTCTATATGTATGTAAACATTATCTCCTCAACTGACAGAGAGGACAGATATCAATTAAACATTTTGTAACATATAAATCTGCCTAAGGTTGAATATTCCTATAAACGAAATGTCTTGACTGCGTATATACTTCATAAAAACTGCTCTTACACACATTCTAACCTCAAATAGTTCTAAAAGTTATCCAAAACTACTGCAATAAAGGCCAAAAACAGAAAACAAATGGGCTTAAAATGTCGAGAGCTAACCATAAAATATTACCAATTATTCTGAAAGAGGTTTTCCGTATTATGCTTTTCATTACAAGTGTTACAGTCTTATAATAAAAATATTGGAAGAAAGGGTAGAGGGAGTTTGAAAGCTTAAACTGAAATTCAAATCCTTCAAACTGCTTCTGAGTTATATTTATAAGGAAGATTGACTTAATCAGTTCTTCTCAATTGGAAGACTTTACTACCCTGAACAAAGCCAGCTTTTCAAGACGAATACAAATATTTCTTAAACAAAATACTGACTGATTTTCTTGTTATGTTGTTGTTTTTGTTCAATATTAGATTGGTTAAAGAGACTTCTGCTTTTTATTTAAGTTATTTTTTATTGTAACGTATTTAGATAAATAAAATTTTATGTGTACGCATCTTGTACGACTTATTTATAAAATATTTAATCCATATAAGATCAATTGGAGGTTGATTACTCTATTTATCCTTATATTATGATTTACATTGTTTAACCTCTTATAAATCCACCATTAGTAAAAGGTACTGTCTTAGAGTTTAACTGTGACAATATGCATCATTGATTAGTGTTCAGAGGTTTACATAATATCTATGCTCGTTTGATTTCACGACCATGTTTAGATGAATGTAAACTATAAACCCTGAGGCTACAAGACAAAATAAAGAGAAGAAATGTTTTATATCAAAAATAACAATTACCAAAGTAACTAATACTTCTTTGCTCTATGGTAGCAAACTTATCAACCCTAATTTTACAGTCAATAGTAATTAAAATATGACTTATAAATATGATAATCCCTTTCATTCTTAGTAGGGGTTAGGAAAGAGTTTTCTCTAAGTGTTTAAATTTTTATGTGTTGTTTCTTTAGAGGAGCCATATGGGAGTGTGTTTCATCAGTGATATATTGTAATATCCACAGATTGACGTTTTCTTCCGATGGCCATTAGAAAATCTGATACATAATAGCATAATATTTATTTTTATGACAGCCATGTCATTCATTAGTCAGACTTCTATACTGAACGCTTCAGCAGTAATGAAGTGAATGGTCTATGAAATGTGCAATTCCGGATTGTCAATAAGACTTCACGTCATCCTAGTACAAAAGGCCGGATTACCTCATCCTGCCTCTCTAACGAAAACTAATGCATTAAAAGTATTATTAGATTGCAATATAGCTTCGAAAATTATTTATTATTTATGTATTATTTCCAAACAAATGGAAACCATCCTGAGAGGAGTATTTGTTTCAATAGCATTTCCGAAAAATGACACAAATTCAATACTGACAACTTGAAAGAGCAATAAACTTGGAACGATACATACTACCCAATATTTACAATTTAGTTAACGACAGTAAAATGTCATACACTGAGTGTTCAGTAAAAGTGTTCAAAACCTTAGGCATTTTTTTATATAGAAATGAACGAAAAAGTGTATACAAAGGTATTAACTAAAATTTTTTATATTCCCTATATCTGTCAGTATGCTGAGCCGGTTCAATACCTATATCTCCCCGGCTCGTGTTTTTTATATAGTGTATGTGTGTGTGGTTTATTGGCTGCAGAGGCCATTGACCATTTGAAGGCGTTTGGCCTTTCCGGTAGAGTGGCGTCAAGACTCCGAGCCGTGGTGTACAAGTTAGGAGTAGCTCCAGTTTAATATTTTGTTTAATTTAGTGTTTGTTAGTTTTGCTGAGCTGTTTTCCTTCTGACATGTGCGGCTAAGTTTACGGCCCCTCACTGATGAGGTCCAGGAGATGAGTTTGATTTTCTGCTGTCATCTCTCCATCATGCGTGGTCGCAGAGAACCTTCGCTTTTGCGCTCTGTGCTGAAGGACGGCCACCATGATGGACATTTCTACTAGTCAACATCTGTGATACCCTGCCCATATTCTTTATTTATTTGTTATTGTTATTGTTGCCATTTATATAGTTTATATTTGGTTATTTAATTTTAAGTTTAGTTTTAGATATTATTTAGTTATTTCTTGGATTTCATTAGGAGCCCGCCCTTAGCCGAAGGATACCGGGTGGAATTGGCATTTCTTGTTTCAAATTATGGCGTTTCTTAATTTTTGTATGCAGGTGCACCTGACGAGGATTGTTTGAGGTATACTACTACTGCAGGCACTTTTTATTTTTTTTATTTATAGTATAGTATATATATATATATATATATATATATATATATATATATATATATATATATATATATATTTTTTTGACTGGATAGGCCTATGCGGTGTCTTAGTAAATGTAACCTGAGTATACTGACCACGGTGTTCTTTTTTTACCTAGTTTGTTTTGATCCGGCATCCCGTTCGCCGCCATGGGCGCGCGCTTCCCTGATGGTTTGCTGTGGGTGTGCGAGCGGCGATGTACGGTTTCAATGGTAGCAGAGCGTGGTTAGCTGCTCTCTCAGCTGTCTCTCAGTTCTGGTTTTGTTTTTTGGTGTAGGTTAGTGTTAGGTAGGGGGAGGTTAGAGTACACAATTTTTTTCATTAGGAGCTCGCCCTAGCACAGGATACCGGGGTGGAATTGGTTTAGTGTCTTGCTTCCTGCAGACTTACCCTTTGCAGGGAGCAAGGGACTCTAAATTGCTTAACCGCTAAATTTATCTAACTGTACTCTACTTCTCCCCTATCAATGTGTTGTTTTGTTATATTTATTGCTTCTGTGTTTGTAGGTTGTGGTTAGTGTATATTTGCAGGGTATCCTTCTATTAGGTAGCGGGTATTAAGTTCTTCACTTGGACCTCGTCAGTGTAAGCCTTTTGTGAGTTGAGTCCACTTAGGTTACTAAGTAATTGTTGCGTACGCTTTGTTGTTTATTGTGGTATTTATTTGTCTTAATTGTTTGGTATGGCGTTTTCCCTGGTGCCTGAACATCTACGCAAGCCCGAGTTGGTTTTTTGAGGTCCTGGCGAGAGGACAGAAGCCCGAGGGAGATGTGAGGGCATTAAGAGCTCAATTACGGGCTTGTATAGCGTTGGAACCGCAGCTGGAATGCAGAGTTCCAAATTAACACAGAATTTGAGTTTTGTAAAACCCGCATGGAGGAATTAGAAGACGATATTAATTTTGAGTCACTTCCCATGTCCGGGTCAGCAAAGGCTAGATTGGCATCTCAGCTTTTACATTGGCCGTGACAGAATAGTTTTACTTATGTCAGCTCCTAGTTTAAACTCTGATATTAAAAGTTGGGCTTTTTTCGGCCAGTAACAAATTAAAACAAGCCTTAGATGGTTTGAGTGAGGTGCGCTCGGTGAAAGAGAAGGGGGTACTATTTACCGCTGTCACTCCAACGGAGGTTCCCACTACCATTACTTTTGCTAACCATCCACCGGCTCTTTCTTTCGAGCCTCCCAGAGTTACTATGTCTCCGATGGGTAGTGGTGAGGCATCATCTATAGTTGTGCCTTCCTTTTCTAGCTTTGGCAAAACTGCCCCATCCTTTGGGGAGTGTTTTACAACACTTCCCCAGAGTTGATGGGCTTGACACTAATTTACTTATCCATTTCCTTCTGGAAGTTTTTAAGCTAAGAGAATTTCCTGGTATGACAGATGCCATGCTTATGCAGATTTTAGCGCAGTTTTCCTTAAGGCCGCTTTTTGATCGCCTTTCTAGACTGCCTTAAGAGAGGTGCCACCTTTGACCAGTTCCACGCCGAGATCTTGGAGTTCTTTGTACCTGCTCGGGTTAGGGAGCGCTTGCGGGTGGAACGCGCGTTTACCGTCCTCAGGCACCAGACGAGACGTTGAGCCATTTTGTCGGGGAGATACGGGATGTAGCCCGGGTGTTGCGCTTGAGCTTGAGCGAAACGGAGTTGGTGAGCCTTATTTTGGAGGGCATTTAAACCTGAAGAACGCTCCGTTTGATTTTTTGTAGCCGTCCCGCATCTTTTGCGGATTTGGACCACCTCTCCATCATCTCTAGAGGGGTTCAGGATGCGGATGATCAAAGGGAGGCCATGTCGAGGCATCTTCCTCACTTGCCTCCGGGGCCGGTCCATGCTCCGGTGCAGTCTGAGCCAGCAGCTGCTCCTTCCCGTAGGCAGCATTTCCTACCTGTTATGGCTGCAAGCAAGTGGGACATATTAGACCGTTTTTGTCCACTTAATAAAAAAAATTAGTAAGCTTGCGGGACGAGTAAGCCCGGACTCGTGCCGTAAAGGTAATTTTGAGGGCAAATATAAGTACCTGATTTTGATGGTAAAAGGTAGCTGGTTTAATGCAGCCCCCCCCCCCCCCCCCCGAACAGAAAGAAAAACAGAAAGAAGTAGACTTGGGGACAGTTATCATCGTTGGCCGAGAGGGGAGGTTGCTGCTCTGGCTGCGCAGGGGAGTAAGGGCTGACCGCTCAACCTGCCCACAACTGGATGTACTTGTGGGGAATGTGGTGCAGAAGGCCCTGGTTGATTCTGGGGTCAGCACGCAGCCTGATTTTCTTTGTCGTTTTTTGAAGATCTAAAATCCTCTGGGCTAATACGGCAGGTTGAGCCTAGTTCACTTATCTGCTGGACTGCTTCACGCACACCTTTACCTATTATCTGTAGTGCCCAGATTCACATCAAAATTAATTATATTCTCTTGGGATTGGAGCTTTTTGGTGGCTAAGGACCTGACTTTTCCTTTCATCTTGGAGAGCAGATTTTATCGGAAAAAAACTGGCATGATTTTGGATTTGGCCTCCAGTCATGTTTTCTTTGCTTTCGCCAGGCGGGTGCTCGTTCCCTTTTTCAGATGTCGAGGTCTCGTGGGACTGCTGCCTTAGAGATGGAAGATAAGAGCTTGACTCCTCCTGACCAACTAGGACATCTTACGCCGAAAGAGGCTGAGGACATAAGGCAGATTTGTTTCCAGTTTTCCTGAAGTCCTAACTGACAAACTGGGCCACGACCAATCTCTTGGAATACGAGATTCGTCTTACAGACACCCGTCCTGTACGTTCCCATCCATATAAGCTTGCTCCGCCCAAGATGGAAATTCTGAGAAATATGATTGATGATTTACTTAAGAGTGGGGTAATCGAGCTGTCTTGCTCAAATTTTTCCAGTCCAGCGTTTCTAAGTGCCGAAACCTAATAGGGAAGTCCAGATTGGTCCTGGATTATCGAAAGCTCAATGCTCAGATAGAAATTTACTCCGTGCCTCTCCCCGATTTGCATTTCTGCTTTCGACTGGTTTGGTAAGGCCAAGTGTTTCTCCATTTTTGATCTTAATCAGGCATATCATCAGATTCCTCTAAAACACGAGTCTCGACCTCTCACTGCCTTTTGTGTGCCTTGGAATTTGTACCAGTTCACCCGAGTGCCAATGGGCTTAGCTGTGGGGGCCCAAACACTCACCAGACTCTTGAATTCTATCTTTCATGATGTCAAATTTAAGTTCGTGTTCAACTATCTGGATGACCTGCTTGTGTACAGTGAGAGTTATGAGGAGCACTTGACTCATCTAGAGGAAGTTCTAACTAGGCTTGCGAAGAGTCTGGCCTTACCGTCAATCCTGAAAAGGTGTGAGTTTTTGCTCAGCCTGAAATATCGTTTCTGGGTCATCTTGTCTCTTCTCGAGTTGTTTGTATTGATCCAGAGAGAACCCAGGCAATCAGGGAGTTTCCTCCTCCTAAGGATGCCAAGGGAATTGCCCGTTTTTGTGGGGAATGATAAATTTTTATCGTCGTTTCATCCCCAATGTTGCTGAAGTGGCGGCCCCTCTGAACTCTCTTAGGAAAAAGGGTGCCAAGTTTGAGTGGGGTGAAGCGCAACAGGACTGCTTTTGAGCAGCTGAAAGAGGCAGTGATGCAGCCTCCAGTCTTGGCTATGCCTGATTTCAGTCGTAAGTTCGTTCTTGCAAACTGATGCTTCCTCCTTAGCCGTTGCTGCTGCTGTTTTATCACAAGAAGTAGATGGTATCCGGCAGCCCATAGCTTATGCTTCACGCACGTTAAACCCCTTGTGAGAAGAAGAGTTGTTCTGTTTATGAAGCTGGAATGTTTGGCTGTTCGTGTTTTGGAATTAATAAGTTCAGGCGTTACCTAGAACATAAAGAATTTTTGTTGGAAACCGACAACCATGCACTTTTCTTGGCTCCTTGCCCACCCCCGTCAGCTCGGGAAGATTGGTCGCTGGGTAGTCCAAATTTCTGCCCTTAAGTTTCACAGTGCAGCACGTGCGAGGCACCCAAAATATCATAGCGGACACTCTGTCACGCATGTATCACTTACCCAACGACCACCAGAATTTATCAGAGCCGCCATGTTGTGGCGTGCTCCTAGACTTTCCTCTGGCATTTTCGGACATTGTTCCACACCAACTTAAGGATCCCGAGCTGACTGCTATCATCAATGAGCTTAAAAACGGAGGTGCCCACCCTCCTTATTTTCTGTACCGAGGGTGCTCTATGCTGCCGTGACAAGCAGCGGAGAAAACCTAAGTTAGTGCTGCCAAGCTTTCTTGTTCCGATGGTCTTTCAGTATTTTCATTCTTCTCCTGTGGGCGGACATCTAGGAATTCATAAGACCATCGCGAAGATTAGGGATCAGTTCATCTGGAAAGGTATGGACCGGGATATTGCAGCTCGAGTACGTTCTTGTGAACTGTGCTCGCTAAGCAAACCCGCTCAAAATACCAAGTTGGGTCTTTTGTCATCTGAGGTGGCGGAAAAACCTTTGTGAGAAGGTTTTCATTGACTATGTATTGGGCCTCTCCCGCGTAGCAAGTCCGGAATAATAAGTTCTAC
The DNA here is from genome assembly GCF_021130785.1 of Homalodisca vitripennis. Classification (NCBI taxonomy): domain Eukaryota; kingdom Metazoa; phylum Arthropoda; class Insecta; order Hemiptera; family Cicadellidae; genus Homalodisca; species Homalodisca vitripennis. The sequence goes on from NW_025784330.1 coordinate 23,713, forward strand.
TTGTTTGTGTGGATGCCTTCTCCAAGTTTGTTTGGTTGTTCCCCATTGCGGAGTGCTACCGCGCAGCTCACGGTTGCAAGCACTTCGTAACCATTTTTTTCAACACTTTGGAATCCCCGCCACCTTAGTTTCCGATACATGGTTCACAGTTTGTCTCCAATATCTTTAAAAGAATGTGCTTTGGGCACGGAATCCGCCATGTGACTACTTCCCCTTTCTATCCTCAGCCTTCTCCACGCCGAACGGTTTAATCGCAATCTTCGATCTGCTCTCATTGCCTTTCGATGCGGAAAATCAGACCACCTGGGATCAACAACTACCTTGGATCCAATTTGCCTTTAATACGGCCCAGCATGAAAGTCACAAGGCGGTACCTTTCGAGTTATTATTTGGCTTTCCGCCAAACAACCCTTTGGCGAACCTTTGGAAAATTAGCGATCTTCTGCCACCTCCTGGTACTCCCAATGTGAAAGCCACTTGGGAGGCAGCCAGGCGGAATCTCATTCGGGCTAGGGAGTTAGTAAGGAGGAAGTACAACCGAGGTCGTATTGCCAATCCCTTCCAGGTGGGGGGATCTAGTTTACTGCAAGGCTCACCCAGTCAGTTCGGCTGTGGATAAAAGAGCTGCTAAACTTTGCTACAGGTGGACTGGTCCCCACCGCATCTTGAAGTTTCT
>NW_025784331.1:0-25389 GCF_021130785.1 Homalodisca vitripennis
ATTTCTTCAATTGAACTGCAAACTCTTTAAAATACTGGAAAACCCTACTTACATTAGCAAAAAGGTATTTTTTTTTGTAGATGGAACGGTGTTCATGGAAGTAATTAAAATTATTTCATCTTTTAATTGCTCACGATATGGTGTTTAATTATAAAAATCTATTTCATACCAATACATTCCATATAATTTGTTTCATACATTATATAACACTAATGGTCAACTGCTCGTGGAGTGAATAAGATTTCATTTTTTAGGATTTAATATGCAACAAATTTAAATAAAGCTTTTAACTAAAAATCCTTATTTGTAATCACTAGTACTTATATTATAAAATTCTCGCGACCCTCTCTATAGAATCATAATAAAATATTATTTTTATTAGTGGATTTCTATTTAAATTCCTATTTGGTGCAAAGTTAATTCCATGCCATAACGAAATAATTAAGTGTAACATTATTGCCGTTTTGGGGAAGAAATCAACATTTATTTTAATCCTCCCTCACTATAACCGTGCCTAATGGGACTAGTTTTCCTCTATCATTGTTCTACACGTAGTATCCAACTAAGTTTTATGGTCTATAATAATACGTAAATATGTGTATTAGTCCACGCATTCACACAATACCACAGCCACAGGTAACTGTCCATGGGTTACCGGCAGGAGTGCAACCTATGCATCCGGGTTACCTGAATATTTTGGTTAAGTATATTGGGAGAAATGCGGTTCATTAATATTAATTTTGTACCGTGTTAAGTACAAACCAATTTTTTAGTATCATAAATTACGTCGGCAGTGATATACCTTAATCATTACACGAGAAGATAAGACCCACAATAAACCAAATACATAAAATTGGAAAAAAACAAAACGAAGGTAGTTAAAATGATATAGGAATAACACAACATAAATACTACTCTACTGTCTCGATTATCATATGTCAATAGCACTCATACCATCGCTCTTTACCTCTATATAACTCTGTATGTTCAGGGTCGTACTGATTTGATTCTAGTATGGTTTTATTATCCATATTATTCTCTTTTTTCCAAAGCAAAAACTATTAATTTATGATGGGTAGTTTATAAAACATTGTTTTTGTAAACAACTTCATGGAAATGTGATATATATTGTGGAGAGATGGCAGATGTGTAAATGGGAAAAACATTGATGGATATGAAATAAACAATAAAGCTTGGTAAAACAAAGCTTGTATAGAACTTAAACGTGATTGTAATTTGTGGCTTAACAAGTTTCTTGGTGTTTTACATTGAGTGACTTTTCACTGTTGGATTGCATGCTCTGGGTGCCTATCGCAGAAGTTGCGTGGTCGTTAGAATTCTTTTGCTTTTGATATTAAACGATAACTAGGACTCAAAGCTGATCATCTTTTTTCGCCACACAAAAATTAATCTTACAAGTTGTATCAATATATGTGCTCCAGCTGTTAGGAGTGTTTTTTTCTTTTTCTTTAAAGAAAATATTATATTTTGAAAACAAGTTTCATTTGCAGGTAGTGGGTATTATATAATATGTGTGTTTTGTGTGTGTGTTGTGTGTGATTTTGCGTGTGTGTGTGTGTAGTCGTGTGTGTGTGTTTGATGAATATACCCTTGAATCGTTTACAAGACATTTAAAAGTATATTCATAAAAACGCGATGCAGTGTGCAACAAAATTGGGCCACCAGCACGTCGCATTCCTTAGGCATAAAAATATTGTCAGACGATTAAATGCTTTTTCCAGCAGCAGTTAGCATAATGTCAGCGAAATATAATCTGCAACAAGAAAAAAGTTATTGAAACACGAAAAACGTGGCAGCAATGCAAAGCTGGTTACGCACTGAACATGAAGGCAACTACATATCTTTAAGTTTTACTATATTTTGGTGCATTGTAAGGCAACACTTATTAATTTAAATAACCTAAAAATAACAAAACATTCATTCACCAATCTTGGACTCGACATAGAGATCTGTTATTAATTTAAAAAAAAACCTGAAATATTTTAGATTTTGTTCATATCAGGTCAGGTTGGTCATAATTAGTTATAGTTTCCATTTATGTTTCAAAAAAAATGTATTTTAAGGTAAAGTATTATAGTTTAATTAAAATATGTAATAACACAACTCAAACAAGCTTCGGTTTACAAGTTGCTTTCAGCGAGAAGGACCGTATGATCCCCTTATTTCATCTTGTTATCAAATTAGTTTAGTTCATGCATTACTGAAAATATTTATAATTCTTGACAGCATGTATTAATTATTATATGATTTATTATTATCATTAATATACTGAATTAAAATTATTTCAGATGTTTAGCCAAAAATATATCTCGTTAGGATGGTTTACAGTAACGGTCGATCATATATCAGTCGTATGTATCTATCGGTTGCACGTCTATATCAGCTATCTAGATATGATCTAGAGCCTTCACATTTAGGTTGAAAGCAACTTTTCACACGTGGGGTGGCAATTACTTTTTTTTTATATCCTGTTTCACCATCACCTTCATTTGGGAAAATGGGGGGGGATTTTTTGCAGTCCTTTCCTTGCCCTTATGTTGCCCAAGGGCTACGCCCCATTGGTCTCTAAAAGATGAAAAAAAATTCCTATCTGGCGTTCTCTAAGTGAATTACAGCAAAAATAATGTTATTAATTTAAAGACCCTGTGTAATTAATGGTGTTGTAAAACATTAATTTTTATGACATCACAAACCATATGTTTAAAATATTGTAAATTATTTTTACAAGTGTTTTTATTATATATTACTGTTTAGCGCATAATTGATCTAGCATATACTTTTTATTGTACTGTTTTTTAATGGTATATTTATTAAGTATACAGGGCCTTCGTCATTACCTTAATACATACATCGAAGAAATAAATTATTCTCTAACTTTTACTATACATTTAAAGACAGTAATAAATCCATATTAGTTGTGTTTTTACAGAGAGTAGGCTTCTTAGATTCTCTATGTATATTACAAGGGGTGGTTTTTTTAATTCTCGGCCACATGGTGTGACGCGCCAGAAGAGGGGACGTGGCAGTGTGTTGCGCACAGTAGTCGATTGCGTCATTCTTCCCCGTTACATTCTGTCACTGCCCTGAGTTCAAGTACTGTCCGCATCTCACTTGTTTGCGAGCTGTAGCTCAAAGGCAATTGCACCATGGCCATTGGCTGAGGCTAGTCGGACCAGGGTGTCACTTCCCGCCACTACTACTACCCGGCCTAAATACGTAATTAGTTATTTGCCTTGTCACATTATTAAACGCCAGGAAATTGGGTTTGTATTTAAGTAATTCTATATTTAGGGTATAATGACATTTTTTACATGAGCTGATAACATTGTTTGCTCTTATTCCTAAAAACTGTAAAAGTTATTTTTAAAATTATAAATTATTATTTCCAAACCATAGCAAACATGAAGTTGTGTTTACTTATGTATGTTGAAAAAATCGTTGGGACTTGGAAACCAATACGTATGTATAATTAAAAATGTCGTATATTTTTCAAAATATGGACTACACAATACATTTGGGTGTTTTCTAAAACCTTAGTCGTAGTGGACATGCGAGAATCTGATTCAGAAAAAGACACTCTGGTCGTCGTCCATCGAGGTTGTCACTTGTTCACTGGATGTTCCCACGCCCAACCAAGATTCAATAACGAAGTGGTCAATGATCGGTCTTCTATTAGTCCATCCTTTATCCTAGAAGTCCTGCTTCTAGTTTTATGGGGTTGTGGGGTAGTGTTTGTTAAAACCTTGTCCCAGTCTATTTTTGGTAACAGAGTTCATAGCATGTGTCTGTCACTCTCCATCAAGTTTTGGTTAAAACATAAATCACCTTTGATATTGTGATTTTTTAATTTCCCGTTATCATGGTAGCCCAGGTCTAACTTCTTATAGGATTTTAGCTCGCACATATAAGGGTCGGTAAACGGGAGTTTACTAAAATTGTCCTATGTTGCCTTTAGTAAAGAAAGAAATCTATACGAGGAAAATCTTTTGTGGAGGTTTTGTGTTGCAACATATTAAATCGTGACAGTTACAAATTTTTTTCATTGAGTCCGTGTGGAACAAAGCTATATTATTTTTTATTAACCATTCAACCATGTCCATTTTTTTTAAACATGAGCATATTTAGAAGGAGGTTTATTGTCCTGAAGGCAGTGATATGGTGGCATTTTCAAGGAACAACTACGCTGTTTTTTGGAAAAATGTGAGGCAATAGTTTTTTTTTCGTGAACCCATCGTTCAAAATTAACGCCATTTCATTTGACCATGGTAATCACCGGTAGCTCTGCCAGCTTTGATAAATTAAATTTGCCAGTCATGAAGAAAATCCATCGTTTCGTTGCCGGCACCTAACCACTTATTAGTCTATTTAGATGAAATCTCGTGTTTGTCAGATAAGGGACGCCTAGGAACACCACGTGGACCAACTCCAACATTTTCCAATAATTTAAATTGTTGTTCCACCCACGTTCTCGTCTAGGTACACAATAAACTCTTACCCTCGTGTCCTAAACTTTTGTAATCTTCTCGCAAAATATACGAGCCACCTCCCGTTTACTTATTATCAGGCCGTTCTATTAAAACGTTTCCTGATTTTTCCACATCTCTTTCCACTTAAACACCCATGGTATGAACGTAAGCGTTCGTAAAAGTGGTTGTAATCCCCAAGGAAAGTTAATATCTTTTCTTTAATTGCCGTTAATAAATTTATGTACCGTTGGCCAACTTTCTGTTTGTACAATGTAAAAATCATTTGGATTGGTATCATGAATCACTCTCTGGTCAAATTCATCGAGCGAGTGTTGAAAATTTTTTTTTCCTTCCTGGAAATATGGTCTTTTTTTGCCCTAGGGAGTATCTTTAAGGCATTCATTACCGGATTCGACACACTTCTTTCCTTATAGATGTTACACTTCGCACTGAATATACCCGTGTAATTAGGCTACCCGGATATTACTCTGGCTTCAGTCTATGTTGGAGAGTACCCGTATTTGATTCTTCCATCACCACTTCTTGTAATGAACTTCGCACCTTGTATAAACATCCCTTGCCTCACTGTGAATTTGTCTGTCCACCTTCCTTTGCGAACCGAAGCCCATTTTGAAAAGCTTAAAAAACTCACAAATATACACTATATTAAAATTCAACTTCCTTTTCATCTAATGAATTTACACTATGTTATACATTATAAACGTAATAATAACAAAATTTGAGGTGCACTGGTTGAAATCATCAATCTCTCTACTCCAAGGTATTTCGCGGGGCTGAATGTGACGGAGATGGTGGACTAGTAGCGTCCGTTGGCCGGAGTACAAACGATGACGTATTGTCTGCTGGAGGGGGATTCCCTCACCCTCGTCCCCCTCACCACCGCGCACGCAAACAAGTCAGATGCGGACAGTAGTCAGTTTTGTGCTGAGCTGTAGTCGCATAAATATTGTCACCTCTATTGATTCTTTAAAATGTGCTAGAGACTAAATTTTCAAAGCAGTTCATTAGATGTGTTTTTACATAGGTAGAATAATTTTATTAAGTGCCGTGGCCGTCAACAGAATTAGGCTGAGCATTAAGGAAGTGTTTCAAATTTTGTGAATCGTAATGTCAAGTCGAGCTACAGACTAGCTGAAAATAGCTTTAGTTGCATACAGTCAATATCGATTTGTATGTTATTGTACGTTTCCCAAAAGGAGTTTTATAATTGTCAATGACATATAACTTTCTGCAGTTTGTCTCTGTGTCATTCCAAAGGCTGGAAGTGTATTTTCTCCTGGAAGTTTTATCAATCTATCTGTCTGTCCATTTATCCAGGCAATGTCTCGAGATCGAATTTAATTATACACTCAACATTTTAAATTACGCTAAATTGCTATATAAGCAGCAAAGGATATAAATTTGTACTTGAACAAGGTCATGAGATTGGTCAGTGGATGAATGAGTATCGCATTTAAAATTCATGTAACGTTTACATTATTACTACATAGAGATCCTGTCGCACAAATAGAAGTACATTTGTTATCCAATGTATTTATTGAACGTAGCCCACCTGCATCCTTTCTTATTTTTAAAATTGATTTATTCTTTAAGCCAATGCTTTTTTGCGAACTTATTTTACTCGAGTAAATCTAATATTCCATAGCGGTAACTCAAACTCAGTGCAGTAAAGTGGAATACACTGCACTGGAGTACCGCCGAAAACCACTGTTTAAAGTTTTTGCCATCCAACTATGAAACATTTCTCGTCTCTGGAGACATGCTGTTTGTTTAAGTTCCAATATGGAATTACTTTCCCAACAATAGGGTTCTGATTATTTGACTAATTTTATCAGATTTAAAATGATAAACTGTAAAATAGTTTGCAATTAATATAAAAAGTATTTTAATAGGTTTCTTCTTTGTTTAGAGTTTGTTTGTTGACAATGAAAGATTTGACAGGATAACAGGGATTTCGAACATTTGCCATCGTTTATGATTACAAAAGGTTTATAACAACGTTTCGAGCATTTGATTCTATCCTCTTCGTCAGGTGGGGAAGGTATTAATACTAACAAAAATAAATATGTCAAAGAAGAAAATAAGATATAGAAAAGGGTTCAAACATACCCAAAAGCTGCTTGGAGTCTAGTCCAGGCGTTGTCACTGCAGAGAATGCAAGTTCCGAGTACAAGTTACGAGTAAGAGAAACATGAGGAATCGTTGTTTTATACCTTTTGTAACCATAGCGATATCAAATATCCGAAATCCTGTTATCCTTTCAATATATTCTTCTTTCTTTTTTAATATGAAGAAAGTAATTGGACTAAATTAAATAACAAAATTACCCGTCTTAGTTATTTCACTACAGGTACAATTATTGTGTAACAAGAGTACGTAACCTAAACTTCATTGTGTATCGTAATTGTGCAAGAGTACTGTGCAATACAGAACATATCTAGAAAATAATGGTGAACAAAATCATAATTGTATTAAAGTACAAGCAGTTGTTCTCCATGACAGAGGACCTCTAAACGAAAGGCAAGCAGTTAAAGCAGGCTTTACACTTGACAACTTTTATCCCGCACTAAACTATGGGTCGCCAACCCAAGCAGTAAAGCATTGTTGCAAGTTTTAATGACTTTAGCAGGCTTTGTCCAAGCTCCCTGCTTGGACTGTGGTTACCACGATTAAGGAACGTACCGGACCCCAATTATCACCCTCACACCTCTTGTTTTTGTTATACGTTCCATCAGTTCACAGCTTTTCGATTGGAAAGAATTTAAATCACGTATTAAAACAGTATAAATGTTATCAAAATAAAACTATATAACATAAAAGATCCATTGTAATGAAAGATTATAAAGTTTTGACAAAACTATACTCCAAACCATATGTCGAATCTATCCAGTTATTATGGTTTTGATAATAAAATGTTTTCAAAAGTACATTTCTCAACTGCACTACTAAATTTTGTTTACTAATTATAAAAAGAAAGATTTGTTAACTGATTTTAGTTATCATAGTATCACCACTCTATAGCCACATGTGAGTTGTTAGACGGCTTATTGTTAAGGATTATGATTATTTCATTAATAACACATGTTTATCTAGAACTGTTTTATTGGAAAATATTTTACTTTTTTAGTACAACAGCAGGTTTTTGAATTAAGAGTTTACGTAGTAAACTCCTTAAGTGACATTAATTGAAATATAAAAGCAACTACATTTTTAAATTATCAAATTAAATATAAGTTATTGTCTTGAAATGTCAATTATATTAAATTTGTATTACAAAAAATCTTGTTTGCATACCTTATTGAGAGTATCTTGATAACTATAAGGGTTACAGGATGCTATTGTTAATACATGTTTTATATTTACAATATTTATTTGTATGGACCACTTAAAAGAATAAACCCGCAATGCAGGCTTTCTCTTGTGTTGTAACTAGACTACCGTTAAAAGATTTTACACGGAAATTTTAAAATAAATAGATAAAGAAAACATTCCGTTTCTGAGTAAGTTTTTATTTCTAATATTTCATACGAATTTAAACTGATTAAACTTAATAGCTTATTAGGAAAAGAAACGTTTAAAAAGTAGTATTATGGAAAGTAATACAGAATTGATTACTGATATAAGGAATTAAATTGCACACATCAGCACAACAAAAACATCTCAAGAGCAACATCTCAGATTAGCAAAGAATTGCCTAGGTAGGATATCTTAGTATATTTGCGTGAAAAAATTAAAAAACCCAACAATGGTAATGGGCACACAGAATGCCTTTAAACATTAATTTTTACAATTTAAAAAGCAATGTGAGCAGTACTATATATGTATAAAAATATGAATTTTATTAAATAACAAATTGTTTTTGTTGCTCGCTACTAAATAATTGTGCTACTTTAATTTTAACTAATCATTCATTCCATCTTCTTGACATCATAAAGAATTCCAGAACAACAGATAAATTTACACGTTCCATAAAATTTTATACGTAATGAAAATGATGAAATCTTGCTTCTCTTTAACATAATAAGTCGCACGTTATAAGTTATGTTATATTACTAAACTGGCCAAGTAACACGTTGTACTATTGATCATAGCAATTATTGGTCGTTGTTGCGTGTTAGTAACCAGGTTCGAGGTTATAATAGTAACGACTCGTTGTCAAGAATATTGGATTTGTATGTAACCTGCACTAAGAACCATCTAACCTGCTATCACTCATATAAATGTTACGATATATGGAAAGTTGTAACCTTACCGTTACTGAGAGACTCAGGCAGAAGTTAAATATTTTATACTGTGCATTGAAATGTTTTTAAACAACGTTCCGCTGGGTTGGAGGGTTTAGTAAACAAACCTCAGCTGTGTTGTGACATGTGTTTCTGCTCACGGGATCCTAGCTTGTTTTACTTTACAATCTATTAAGGATATTTTCCTCACCGTCAAATCGAATTTCCCAGCAAACCTCATTAAAACTGGAAAGGATTGATTTCCTCTAATACAAGTTATATTATGTAGAATCTTGAAGCATTGGAAAAAGATTTATCGTACTATCACTAGTATAAAGAAATTCAAAAATTTTCCAATATATAATTTTTATTTTGTGCAAGGCCTTTCTGAATCATAGATTCCATCATCAAGCACTTCACAAAATTATCAAATGTTTAAATTTTTTTAATAATAATTTAGTTTTATAATAACATATGGTTAACAATTTGGATGTACGGTTAGCCAGTATAAAATATTTAATCAGAATTACATTTTTAATTTCTTTATAAATTGAGATGAGAGTAAAATTGAAGTTTGAATCTTCATTATTGATGTGTTTTTCTTGATTTGTGTTAATGTAAAATGTTTCCCAAACATTTAAGTGTATTTTGGTAGTAACTTCTTTTAATAATCGTTAAATCTTTATTAGAGATGGTGTGTCCAGATTCAACACAATGATTCGCCATAGCAGATTTTTCATTTATTCCATATTTTATATGTGCAGTGTTCTTTGAATTGTGTCTTAATGTTCCTTTTAGTTTGGCAAATGTACAATTTATCACAGTCGTTGCATTTAATTTCATAAATTCCTGATTTGTTTTCGAATGTGGTTATTTCATTGGGATTTCCTAATATTTGTGATAAACATTTTGTTTTTTTATAAGTGATAGATTTGTTTTTATGCTTTTTTAAAATGTTCTACAATTGATTTGAAATGTTACTGTATGTTTTACAGATGTATTCTTGTTTATTATCTTGAAGGGGGAGTAATGTTGTTCTAGTATTTCTTAATTTTCTTTTGATTGATTTGTTAAGTATGTTGTCAATAAGTTGTGTGGTGTAACCGTTAAAAATAGCAATATCTGTTATTTAGTTTAACTCTTTGTTGTAGTTATCGATAGATAGTGGAGTATTCAAAAGTCTGTAAATCAATGAGTTGAAAACTAGCTCTTTTTTGTTGAGGTGGATGGTTAGATTCGTTGACAACAAATCTATTTATATGCTTCGGTTTCCTGTAAATGTCAAATTCAAATGTTGATTGGTTTCCAATTACTAAAACATCTAAAAATGTTATACTAATTGTTTTGTTCAACTTCGTATGTAAATCTAATTTTAGTTTTAAAATAAATTTAGGGTCGAGATAAAGTTTTGTAGATTTTCATTCTTATTAAATATTGCGAAGACATCGTCAACATATCTTATCAATTTTTTTGGGAAATATTTCATTTTTTGCCGTAGTTTCAAAATAACTCATAAATATATTTGCAATGAAGCATTAAAGATTATTTCCCATCGCTGTACCATAATGTTTTAAATACTAGTGATAGTACGGTTAAAAGTTATAATTATGTCAAGAGTTTTAAGCTACTTGGTAATGTAAGATCAATTGTCTTTGTTAATCTAATTTTTACTGTACTGAAAATTATTTTTCTTGCAATTACTAACATAGAAAATTCTCCATATAATATATTTTACTTAAATCAGTATGTATAAAAATTTCTATACTGTGCTTTAATATTGCTTTAAATATTTTCCAAACCTATCACAATTTTGCTTCCTCATAAATGGTTGCGAAATGTAGTTACTATGTAGTTAATATAGTTACTCATCAGCTCAGATGAATACACTAACATATTCTATTAATTGTTTATTCCTAAGACTATAACCATAAAATTGTTGACCAATAATGTTTGGTCCCGAAAACCAATATATGTATTATAAATGTTTCTTTTTTGTTAATGGGCTTTTGCTATCTAAATTTTCTTTTATGTAATGTTTATTGTACCTAACTTTAAAGTATTGTTTAAAATCATGCATATTTTTAAATAATGAAACGATTAGAATTTTAAAAAAACTAGTTCAAATGGCAATATTTTATTATTTATAACTATAAAAGTAAGATAATAGTATAGAAAAGTCATCTGTTTTAAATATTTTTTATGATTTCATGTCAATGTACGCCAGTATCACAGTCTCTACCACAAAAAAACAGTCCATAAATCGATTCCACACTGCCCCAATGAAAGATGTAAGTTTCTTATACGTTTTCATTGCACAAAACTTTCATAAAATAAAAATATCTTAACACGTTATTTTTATTATTTAAACATATTGTTTCTTTATTATTATTTCCTTATCGATTATTTGTACTTTTTGAGTAAATTCATTGCAAGTTAAGCATTTGCAGGATTTACTATATATTGACACAAATATATTAAAAATAAATACTTATGCTCATACTCATACTTAATAAGTTATGAAACTTTTTATGTTTTTCGTTTACTATTTTTAAACGGTTATATAATGATTGGAAAAGATCTTCGCCGAAACGTTTCTTTTTACAAAGAGTTTTAAGCGCACAGACCATGTGGGCTACAATTGCATTGGGATGTGCAGTAATTATAATCTAATTCAATAACATTGGGTACGTTTTAATTTAAAACATTTAAAATCCGTTTTAGCATTTTGTTTATGGTAGGTATTTTGATTGATTAATATTCTTTTTTTTTCAAAGACATAAACTGCACAATATAACTTGATATAGTCAATTTACTTTTGAGTTATGACCATTTTAACGCTTTCAAATTATTTATATTTTTAAAAATGTAAAAATTTTAATAAGTATGTTCATGTGGCATATGATTTTAAATGAAATTTATTGCAGATTCAGAAGTTACTAGTCCACTATTTTAATTTGGAATTTGTAGTAGATACCATATTTTATGTGAAGCCTCAATTTCTGTATGGATATTCCTTTATTCTAAACGTCAAATATTATTAAAAACAGTTTTAGCCGAATTCTATGGACTAGCGTTTTAAAACCATGTATTGATTTATATTTAAAAATTTTGAGATTCTACCATGCACTGAGTCCTCCAGTTTTAGGTGGCACATCGTGTCCTTAAAACTTTTATTAAAATATTTCTAATACACTTCCTGTATATAATTTAAGAGGGTTGTATTTTGATTATATGTTAATTTTCTAATCATTCCCCTAATATACGTTTAGGACACCTTAACTTACACCCTGTATATGAACGTAACATACATATTTACGTGGTCGTTAGTAGACATTCGTTTACATTGTGTATAAACGTTTTAGGTAAACGCGATTAACATGGTATTTTATTATTACTTGTTGATGAATATTATCCTAATCCTTTGAATATAATACAATTGTAAACGATTTACCAAAGAATAAGCTTATTTCTAATCCAGCTGCAAGGATTTGTTGGCATTAACATTCACGTCACTTCCAATATCTGGATATATTGTTTAGAGATTAGAGTTTCTTTTATACGTTCTCCACTAGTGATTGTTGGTAAATAGCTTTTTCAATCCGATTGATAGCTATGGTTCACCCGATTCTAGATGGTACTTCAGAACAGTTTTATCTTTACAAGTATCCATTTTAGTGGATGAATAATTTTTGATCGAAGTTACCTTTAAATATAACTGCATGTTGAAGTTAGTTTTATTTCAGAAGGATAATTCTTCTTACATGAAATTTGCTCCTTTCTAAAAACTGGGGGATAGCTCTGCTCTATGAGCTAATATATATTACAGCTTACACTGAGAATATTACACATTCTGTTATTGTAATAGTTATCGATGGTGAATATACTTAGTAATTCTGCTTTATATCACTTATATGCATCAAATCGTAAATATTATCTCGTAATCACCCTAAAGTTAACTTTCGTATATGTCACCGATTGCTATATCACTGTAGCTATTATTTGATGTTCTATTGCTGTTTATATTTAATCTTGAGCTTAAATACGCAAAAAGTATAATTAATTTTACAGTTATTAAATTTTTTGTAATTTTTTACTTACGGTACATAACGTTAATGGATATTCATGTTGAAAAAGATCTAAAGCTAGATAACCCCTGGTCATGCCTGATAGAATGAACTGTTCACCACATTAGAGCATACAATGCTATTAGGATGTAAAACTACCGTGAATGAGTCAAATCCATTGTAAACAAATACAGTTTTCCGATAATTCTTTACATGATTTTATTTTGCAATCAATGATTTTTCATTCATAGTTTTACTATGTACGTCATTAAACTTCGCAAGTAATTTAACATTAGTTTCCAATGTTTAAATGAATCTTTTAAAATCAAAATACGCTGATATTTTTAACTTTCTTTCTCTATAAATACTAAATGAGAATGCATCCAGTACTAAAAAAACATTTACAGTGTCTGTAAATTTTGGAATTCTCAACAAAAATAATCACAGATATTTATAAAAACCATTAAGTTTTCATAATATTTTTTTTAGTTGTGCTTCTTTGCAACGAAGAGACCCTAAACTCTCTTTTGCGGGATTAATTATAAAATCTCTGAGAGTTGATGTCTGAGCTTAAAATACCTGTGCTCAAACCGGACTTTGTAAGGATGGGAATATACAATTACACAGACTAAAGTGTCTAGATGTTAGAAGTTTGAATGATACCAAAAACATTAAATCACATAGTTCTCCAATTATTGTGTGCCCTAGCAATTTATAAATATTAAAAAACTCAAAATAATCAAAAATTCTCATAGGCCAGTTATTTAAACTTTTCTGTTAAATAAATAGGTTATGTTAATTAATAGTGTTCCGATTTTCAACCATCTCAATGTATTGAAAACTGAAACTAGCCTCAGAATTACAATTGTTTGCATACTAAAAAATAAATCATTTCAGTGCGTTAAACCAACCATGATAAAATAGTGAAGGAGCAAAAAAATTTAGAAAAGGTACGCAAAAAAATAATGTTTGAATTATATTATATATATATATATATATATATATATATATATATATGTGTGTGTGTTTTTAAGTAAACATACTATCTGACCTGTACATATACTAACATACTACCATGACTTATTTTAAGGAATTATTAGTTCAGATGAAAGCGATATTTCTCAAAGAGGACAGTTTCTAAATAAAAGGGTTGAGTTATGACCAGGGACAAAAGGCCAGAGAAACAATGGAGTTGGCACCAAAAAGAGTGTGAAATATTGTTTTCCCCGTAGCAGAATAATATCATCTGATATCTGAAAACTCACAGCAGTTCCCTCATATAATATTTCTTGACCCTCATATCTCATTTCAAATATTATTCCTTGCTCCTCAACTCCTATAAAAACCATAAACAACAATATTTTCCCTTCGGCTTTCTACACATATTGTAGCTATAAAGGGATGGATTTGAATCGATATGAATATGGAGTTTTAACTCTATTTGTTTTGATCTCCTAGACGAAACATGAACATTACTTCGCATTCCAGGATGTCAAATATGTGACAGTGTCATATGTCTGACACTGCACTAAAAGGAAGGAGAAATGGAGCTAAACCCAACATTCACCTTCATTTTGTCTACTTCTTAAGTGTATTACAGGTAGTAATGATCACAACTGTAGATATCAAACTTGTCTTCTTAATTCTCACTTAAATCTTTGTACCGTGACCAACTCCAAAATGTTAATTAAATTAATAATAAAAAAACTATTAAGTAAATCCCTATTTTTAAATTCACCATAGGCTGCAATAAAAAATTATGTTGAATTTACTTTTTAATTATCAGAACAAACAGGACTGCTTAAAGTAGGATTGGTAAGTTTCGATGGTATTATGACTACATACTGTTAATAAATGAATTTAAGGTATCTTTTTAATTAGCATATATAATTAGGAATAGCAACATATTTTTCATAAAAAGCTAGGAAACTATGAATTTTGGAATAATTTTAATTTGAAAAAACTAAAGCAAATCAAATCACATATTTCACTACTTTTTTATTGTGGGTAACAATAATATGTTTTTAGTATTATTCGTATGTATTATAAGATTATAAACGTATATAGATGTTCTCTCCTTATTTCAGTCCTTCTAAATGTGATTTATGATGTTTAATAAGCAACACAAAGGAAAATTGCGCAGGAAATATTTAATTTAATTTAATTTAAATAAAAAACGTGCATCGCAGTAATAGCGGTTCATTATTTGAATATTGGTATATAAAGTGCGTTATCCGTTATGTAGAGGATATACAATTACGTTTACTAATATTTTTATTGGTTTTAATTTTTTTTATTTATATAATAAGAGGTCGTATCCTCTACTAAAGTTATAGGTCATGAATACATTTATTTAATATATGTATTTATTTAATTATTTTAATACAGTATTTAAACAAAACTTTACCAGTGAAAGTAATTATTCCAGACTTTAATTTTGTGAAACTCATGTAAATTTATTTTTCACACAAACCGCGCCATATATTCAAAGTAGTAGATACAGTTGCTTTTGCATGGCACCAATACTGTTTAGTGTAGATAAAATTTTTCTTCAAACATTGTGCAGCCTAGTATGCGATTTGAATTCTTTTTTTCAATATTATGTTTTACTTTTTTCCTTAATTTTTAAAGTTGGTTTATTTAAGTTTTTCAAAATTTATTTTTATTTTTCAGTGGCCAAGTTTTTACTTTTATTAGGAATTAAGTGAAAAACTTAACATTTTTAGCAGATATGTTATTTTGCTGCAGAACGTACCAACTCTTATTGGGTCATAAACTCCATTTAGGCAATGAACCTTTGCGTACTTGGTACGGCTGTTACATGTTATGTCAAACAACAGAAACGGCTCTTTTAACTGTGACTAAGTGAAAAAAAAAGTAACAGGTTTGTGGTCATTCAGACGAATCTTTTTAATCCATACTGTCCCACTGATTCATGAAAATATATAAGTACTACAACTGAGGGTTACCATCTACAAGATATTAAGGAACTTAACTTAAATTGTTACTTGGTTACTGTATTTCAATCGTAATCAATGAATTTACATTTTTGCTCAGCATAAATTATTCTTCCTCACAACTGGGATTATGATCCGCAAAACATCCTCTCTATTACGTTGAACTCTCTAACTTTAATTAATTTGAACATAATTTATGTATTCTATCCTTTTTGCTACTCTAGCTGAAAGTACTGTGTACTAAAATTTGCTTGAATCTTAGACAATACAACACTTAAACTGACATTCCAACTATCCCAAATGACATATTTCTTTTCATCCTTAAGGTAAATGATATCTATAGCTAGAATAAACATATTTCATCTCGCTGCTCCTATTCATTTTCAATGGCTTCCTAGACAAATCCTTATACATAACGAGACATTTTCTAAGTTTCTATGGAGTATTAATGTTTAGTTGAATTACTTTTTTCTAAATTCGTCTGTTTCTTTCTCAACTGTAATTGATTCCATTAGTATAAACTTTATGTATTCCATTGCATATGTCAGGTTCGTTAAAGGTTAGTGAAAGAAAAAACACTTTAACAGTAACTTATTTCCGCTGTATATTTTACTTGGGAGAATTGAAAACCTCCGCTTCCCAATCCCGTGTCGTTTCTCTGGACAGACTTAAATTTTTCCTCCAATAGATACGACATTCCGAAGCCCCAAATATTAAAAATGTATTTTCCTGACATCTCTTGGGTAAATTATACTAACATTTTAAAAATGGGACCTCTCATAAATCAGTTTTTTCTAGATTCTATGCTCGTTTTATATTTAAAATTTCCAAAGTTCTGTCCTGATCAGAAATTTGTCCCAATCTTTAAACAAATAGTCACCTCTACACAACTGTATGTTTTTTTTTGCTTTTTTTAAATAAAGGTCTGTCACAATCGGTTCAGTTTTACTGGAAAAAATCGCGGGAATAACATAAGAAACGATCAAACATAGAAGCAGGTCGAATATTTATAACCTCTCCATTTTATATTTCAATTTATTCTGCTGAAGATAACATTACCTAATAGTCTTGCACAAAATTAATTGTCAAACTACCACGAGGTAGTTTATTACGAGTTGGTGAGATCACCTTTTGTAAGTATCGACGATAGTCTTTCCTGCTTCCGAGCGCCGAGTTTAAAAATACAGAAAAGCCAACTGACATTACGAAGAAATATGCACTATTGATATCGACTTTGGGGATTCCCTCACGTACGTAAATACTCGCGAGTGCTTCTCGCCGACACTCGATACGGACGCTCTGAGTCGTTTCAGTAAACGATATTCCAAGCTTTTGGTACTTTACATCTTCTGTGTCGTTGTTAAAAAAATAAATCTTTTGTTGGATTTCCATAATATTTTAAATATAAAAAATTTAGAATATCCTTTTATAATATACTTTTAACCGTTTATTATAAACTTACTGGTAGATCTTAACATTACAATAGAATCAGTAAATTTTATTGCAACATTGAAGTTTATGGAATAGTGGAAAGTCATGATTCATTGCAGAATTATGATATTTGATTTCTGAAATAAAATAGTTGTCCTCCAAAAATTTTTAAATTCACGAATCCTGTTTATAGGTATTAATTCTAATTTTATATACTCTTGCTATACATACATTAATAGTCAATTATTAATCAACATTGCTTTTATTGTATTGTAAATGTTGACGTAAATAGTGTTACGGTTCTGAAAAGCAATCCGAATGGAAGGAATCACTTTAGTGGTTTTACCTCGGATCAAAAATTTAACATGGATAACCTGCAAGTAGAGATCTAATTGCTCTTTTGAGTAAAGACTGTGGTAAATGGCTAAATACATATCCCATTCTGGGAGTAAACGCGTTCCAACTAACATGCGACGTCCGCGATAAATTAATTAACTCTATTTCATTAAACTGGTGTCATAAAATTAAAGATTTTTAATTTTAGTTTTCATAACTGCAAGCCCAAATAACTTTACATCGTGATCAATTCCAAATGTTCTGAACCACCCTCGTGAATAAAGCTAGTAATTTAATAACTACTTTATTCATATTAATTTCTAAAGTTGCTTGCCCAAAACCAGAGGGCGTTTACCTAGTGTTGTAAAAGACGTTTGATCGTAATAGGAAACAAAGGGTTTTCCAGTTATGAATTTTAAAAGTTGCAGTTTAGTTGAAAAGCACTGCTTATGCGTTCTTAATATCGTAAAAACTCGAATTTATTGTTTAAAACCTATGTGATTTTTAATGGATAAACGTATAAATAAACAAGTAAAATTTGAATTCACTCGTTAAAACCAACCCTTCCAGCTTTAATAGATTTTAGCTATTAGTTTGTGGTTAACGGTCAAACCCGAATACCTTTTCTTTTTGGATGAGAGAGGTTCCCATTAAAGCCTCGCATAATTTAACCAGTCTTCTGGTCAAAAACAATAACTGTACGGTAAGCAAAAAATATGACTCGTTAATGTTACTCATAAATAATATAATTTTTGGTTCCAAAGTTAACCAAATCTTGAATCATTAAGATTGGATAGAGTGAGTGAGCTAAGTTTAAGGGTTTTCTCTTGCGTTCAAACCAATCTCTCTATAGTATCTAAAAGATATTATACAATGCACAGTGTTCTCCCAAGTGCAGGGATCATCTTTTCATCATAAGTCAGTCAAGTCAGAAATTTGTGGTCAGAAAGATTAACTATTTATTCCATAAATGAAAAAGGAATATAAAATACCTTTTAAGATAGTGAAGCCAAAAAATTTATTATTTAAACTGAACAAGAAATTTAAAATCAGATCTCAAAAGAAAAATATTACATCTTGAGAGCTTTTTTTGTAACAATCTTTAAGCATGATGCCTCAGTTGCTTCTGTATACAGCTTGTGTCAATGGGCCTACTAGCCTCTTTGAACAGAAGGTCGGTAGACAATAATATATACGCGGATTAAACACTGAAAAAACAAGAACATCGGATAGTAAACACATTGTGACATTGTAAACATTCCTGAGTTATTACAAATGGATTCCAATCCTCTATCCATTATAGTTGAGTTTAAATAGCTATTAATTAGAGAATAAAACTATTTTTGTAACTAACCTGATATTACTAGAATTTATTTCCAATATTTCAATAACAATCTATATCTCAACTATTTCAGGCCAGCGTGAAAGAATTATAAGGCGACGTTCTTGGCTTTCCATTTAACACACTTACGATGAAACGGATAATGGGGTTTTATACATTCAACATACCTTTCATAATAATTAATTATCGTTTCGGGATCATTAAGAAACGTTAATCGATCTTGCGTTGATTAACTCGATTACGACTATATGCGTACGGATCTCTAATTAATCTATTACGAATATCTAAATAGGCGGATGGGAGATCTAAGAAGCCTATTTCGGTCAGGATGGAGTATACCCATGGCCACCGCAGTTTATTCTGATCTAAGGTAGTTCTGGAACTATAGCTTTAGTTTGCCTAAAAGGCTTTTTCAATCAAATAAAACAACTTTTTTTTTTTTTTTTTTTTTTTTTTTTTTTTTTACGTAGGGGGAATGCATTTGCGCACGGAGTGTGGGACTCCCTTGCGGACTACCCACTAAACCACCACTACGGGCCACGGAGAGCCCAGGCCGGAAACCCTTTCGGATGACATCTTGCCTGGTCCGTGTGTCTTATGTTCTCAACCAGGACAAAACTACTTGTTTCGGAAGCTAGGGGTCAGCCAGGCATCCGTCTTCACGCTTCTGATGAAGGATCGCATGTACGTGAGTGGTGACTGCATTCCAGGCGTCCTCATTCTGCAGCAATCATCTCCACAATGGTCTCTGCCGTAACATCACCAACTGTGGTGGCGAGCGTTTGCCTGGCCTCGGTGAAGCGCCCGCAAGCGAAGAAGGTGTGATGAACATCATCATCTTCCTCCGGGCAGTAAGCACACCGAGGCGACCTGACTTTTCCCATCCTGTAGAGGTACTTCCTAAAGTAACCGTGCCCCGTCAGGAACTGACACAGGTAGAAATCTATCTCCCCGTGGCCACGATCTATCCAGGATTGAAGCTCTCGAATGAGACGGAAGGTCCAGCGGCCGTCCAATCCTTCCGTCCACCTCCGCTGCCAAACCTGCAGAGTCTCCGCCCTGGCAGCAGCCAAGGCATCCTTTTCTACCCCGCTCGGCAGCCTCCCGGAAGACGGTCTGTCTCTCGATTGGCCAGTTACAGGTCAATAGGAATCACCCCAGCCACGACCGCCACGGCTGAACCGGAAAACGGTGCGATAGGCGCAGGCGACCCTAAGTGCCGCTCTTCTCTGTACCGATAACAGCTTTTGACTGTATCGCCTTATCCTCATGACACCCGCCCAAACCTCTGCGCCATACAGAAGGGTTGAGTTTACAGTAGACATTGAGGAGGCGTCTCTTACTTGAACCTAGGGCTTCCTACGTTAGCCATCAGCCTGCCGAGAGACATAACCACCTTAGAGGCTTTGTCACACACACCGCCTGAATGTGCTCCCAATACCGAAGACGGCAGTCGAGTAACACACCCAGGTACTTCGCCGCAGTCCTTGTCCGAACCTCGACACCCCCCACATTCATAGAGATCAGAGTGGGGATTCTCCGTCGAGTGAGCATAACGATTTCGGTCTTGGAGACCGCCAGCAGCTCAAGTCCATGGCTCGTCATCCAGGCATTGACCCGAATCATTACCTGATTAAGGCGTAACTGTGCCAAGTCCGGCGTCCTCGCCGTGATGACTGCAGCCACGTCATCAGCATAACCCACGAGGTAGACGTCGTGGGGCATCTCGAGGCGAAGCAAACCATCGTATGAAACATTCCATAGGTCTGGGCCGAGAATAGACCCTTGAGCCGACACCAGCAGTGACCTCTTTTGTTCTCCTTCCGTCTTTGGTTTCATACAATAGCCGTCGGTTCTTCAGGTAGTCCTGCACAATGACCAGGAGATAGTCGGGCACACTGAAGTCCCGCTGCAACGCCTCTAGCATGTCCTCCCACCGAGCAGAGTTAAACGCGTTTTTTTACGTCAAGTGTAACCAACAGCACAATCGGCCGAGCCTGGTGACAAGCTGTTTCGGCCTGCTGGACGGCACTGATCACCTCTGTAATGGCGTTCAGAGTTGAGTGTCGCTTTCGAAAGCCATGCTGCCGGGGAGAGAGATCTCCGGCGGCTTCGATGGACGACAGCAAACCTGGGTTTCAGCAAACTTTCATAGAGCTTCCCCGCGGTGTCAAGCATACAAAGTGGCCTGTATGCCGACGGGGAGTTCGGATCACTTTTGCCTTTGCTGATCAGCGCCAACCTAGCAACCTTCCAGCGCGACGGGAACACACCCGCTACCAAACATGCATTAAACATGTTCAGCAGCAAGAGCGGATTAACTCGCCGCCACAATCTTCAAAAACCTCAGCTGGAATAAATGCCATCAGGTCCAGGAGCCTTCTTGTTGCACATGGTAGACCACCGCCGCTACAAGCTCCTGACTCCGTATCTGTAAAAATGGGAACGTCTGGTACCGGTCTCGCTACTCTCTCCTCCCGCCTTACAGGGTGACTTGGGAAGAGAGCTTCCACGATCGTCGAAATCATTCCAGCAGGCATTTCCGTGCTTTTCCCTATTCCTCCTAGCTTTTTTCGCACAAGTTTGTATCCTCTTCCCCAAGGGTCCGAGTCCACTTCCTGGCAGAGCTCACGCCAGCATCGTGCTTTGCTCAAACGAATTGGCTGCACTCAGAGCTTTCTTAGCAGCCTTGTGCTCTGCCGACCATAGTTATAGCTTCAGGCCGGTTTCGAGCTCGCTGCGCTCTACGTCTGCACATTAGTGCAGTTCTCCTGAGCTCGCCAATTTCGTCCGTCCACCAGAAGGCTTGGGCGACGGCCCCGGTAAGGTCGTTTCCGAGGCATTGACGAATTGCAAGCGTGTTCTATCAGTTTCATGGAAGAGTCGATATAAGCCTCAACCTCAGCTGTTTCAGTGGACTCGGGAAACCCCGGAACACCAGCCTCGATACTACGATCTAGCTGCTCGACAAGTTTTCCCCTGTCCAGCTTAGCCAGATTCCAGCCAAGAGTGTTTCGGGTATTCGCTAGCCGCGGCAGCCGATTATCAATGAGATGGAAAGCGATGAAACTCGTGGTCACTAGCAGTGTAGACGTCCATCACTCGCCATTCCGCTACAAAAGGAAACAAATCGGCCGATACCATCGTAATGTCTGGTATTGACTCACCGAGAGTGCTTCGGAAGGTCGGCCTTGTCCCTCTATTCGCGACTTCCAAATCGAGTCTCGAGACCATCTCCAAAATATGTCTTCCCTTCACGTTAGTCACGGGCATACCCCATTCGACCGCACGGGAGTTGAAGTCACCCGCCACTATAACACGCCCAGGGACGGCTTCGGAGACTGTCTTCCAGCGCTTCCAACCTTTCCCAGGTACTCTCGCGCGGGAGTAATTGGGGGAGAGGTACACACTGTAAATGGTAACGCTGTTCAACTTAACCCAGACATAACCGTCACCGGAACCATGACTCAGTACGCGGACCCACGACTGTCTGCGATCCAAACAGCCGCAGTGCCGAGTCCATCGTTAAAACCAAGATGAGCTGGTTTTGGTTCGGACGGGTTTCACTGACGATCACTATCTGGGCTTTTGGTCTCACAGGCCAGCTGTTCAAGGATTGCGTCCGCAGCGTGACATCTCTGCAGATTGGCCTGGATAAATCGAATCATTTTCGTGGCCCTAGCACGGGCTTTCCTGTCGTCCAGGGCTTTCTTGAAAACCCCGCAGGCACCTGATCCTGGAAACATGATCTGTCTTTGATCCAGGGTTTCCGGTACATAAGGACGCAAGAAGGAGCCCCCGTGCAAACCGCCGCCTTGTGTTCGGCGCTGCCGCATTTCCAGCAGTTACTGCTCCTATCCGGTCCGGAACAGTTCCTCCTAGTGTGACCGTAGCCGAGACAGCGGAAGCATCTGTCCACCTCCACACGGCCCCGAATCCGGCAGACGACCCACCCGACCTTGATCTTCCCCTTTTGGATGTACTGTCAAGGAGTCACTCTCGAGCAGCTCAACCACGGCCTTCCTCTGTTCTTGCCGGTTAGGCTTGAAGAGGGGTAACCCTAATTTCGCCACCAAGGACAGGAAACTCCCTGCTTAGGGCGTCCGAGATGTCGGCTTCGGTGGTCAAGGCATCCAGATCTAGGATCTCTAGCCTTGCCTTAGGAACAATGGAGCGAACATCGCCCCTGTCGCCCACCGCCTTCTGTATCGCCTCCTGGAGTTTCCTTCTGTCGTCGCATTTTGCGATTTCCAGTAATACTCCTCCCGTGACAGTCTTCCTTATGTGGCGTACCACGGTGCCTGAACTCTTCGGGAGTAACTCCAGCCCTCATTGCACCAAGAATCTCGGCGTATGACTTGCCAGCTTTAGGCTTGACAATCACCACCTGCCTCCCAGGCCTGGAACGCGGGAGTTTCTCCGGCTTCTTTACTTGTGGGGGAGGAGGTGGAGGTAGGTCTTGCCTCTTCCCGCTCTTATCTACGGCCTTCGCTTTCCTTTTTTTTCTTTTTTGAGACTACCGGGCGAAACTCGCTCTCTTCTGTCTCGTTGACAGAAGCAGGCTCTCCGGCGTCTCTCTGCCGCTTTTCCTCCCTTGGATGTTCAGGGGGACTTCCGGCCGCTCTTTTCCCAGCTGTGGTAGAGGCTGCTGCCACCATAGATGGTGATGGGGCCTGAGTCTCTTTTTCGCAACTTTCTCTCTGCAGTCTCTCCATCGATATCTTCCAGACCTGCCAAAATGTACCGATCAGAATCTAGAGACGACTCCAGAGAGGTCATGCCGTTCCTGACTGCCGTGCTTAGGCTCTTTTGTCTCGACGTAGCTGCTCGCATGTCGAGAAGGACGTCTTTCATCCTCTTTACCTCCGTGAAGATGGTGTCCGCCGCATTACTCCATGTTCTTCCCATCGGGGGAAGCCAAGGGAAAAAATATTTCCTGACTTCTGACTGGTGTCTCCTCCGACTGAAACTCATCAGAGACAACCGGTGTACCCGTCTCTTGTGAGGCACAGGAAGCCATGGCCTGCAGAAGATGCCGAAGGCGGAGTCTCGCTATGAGGTCGCGAAGGAGGGGACCTTAATAAACGACTACTCTTAGCAAACGGGTCTGCAGTGCACGAAGGGAGAGGGGGGAATTCCTTCTCCAACCTTTCTGTATCGTTGTCGATGGGTTTTTGCAATTCCATACTTTAGGTTTAACCAGCGCATCGTGCGACAAGGGCGGCCCGGAAAAATCGGGAAACGGGTGTACCCTCGAGGACTGAGCCTCTACCCCAGTTCCCTGGGGCCCGACCTCCGTACTCCCAGCACCGGAAACCAGACGTGCCGGGGGCCGACCGTAGCAATGCAGAGTCCGACCTTCTGCATCCATGGCGCACTTCCTGACTAGGGCCCGAAGGGGCTGGCTCCTGGTGTCATACCAGAGAAAACACCATCGGCAGTGCAAAGCACACATCAGTCCCTGCGACAATTCAGGGACACTCCCGGGTTCTCCGGTATGCGCCGGTCGAAAAGAAGGAGGAAGTGACACCCACGTGGGGTCGAAGAAAAGAAGAGGTGGGTTAGATTTGCCCAGAAAAGATAAAAGATGTCGAGCTAAGATCCGAAAGAGAGAAGAAAGACCTTAGCTCTAGAAGGACTGTGAGGAGAGTCTCACAGCTAGGCTCAGGTAGCCCCGGGGTCGCCAGCCTCCCCGAAGAAAGGGGAGGCCTCCCGTGTAGTCGAAAGCCGACTACCCCTGAGTTTAAATAAAAACTAATATAAACTAAAATAAAACAACTAATATGTGTTTATAAAACTTGAATATTACTCTATGCTTTCAATGCTATAAACGTAAAGAAATTTAAGATGGTACTTAAATTAATTAAATATATTTATTGATTATTATAATGTTTACAACATAAAATGGAAAACTGAGCGTCTGTGAATATCCTGTCAAAAAATATTACCACTCTTCAGAGTAATTATTAGTCCTTCGGCCCTAAAATAGTCTTTGTTTATTATTTTCCATATTTCCAAGACATTCGACATGTTGAATCTTACAGTAACCATCACTTATACTATACGAAATATGAGTTAAGCTGATATAATTTGTTTCATTCAATGCAAAATTGGTTGGTTCTAACACGGAATAAGTATTGTGTGTTTTGTAAATTTGTTGTGAAATATGTTAAGGGGAATTTTTATTCTTTACAACGGAAAATATATGTAGTATAATTTATCGTTACTCTTTCATTAATTACCCAACTCCTACGACACATAGAGTTTAACTGAGAATGGAAATAGTTATTCGTATTATCTGGTAGAGTAGGTCCGATATGGTTGGTTTGGCTTTTCCGCAACAACAAGAAAACATTAGAGTCTTGTGAGACAAGTTTTGTACTCGTGGTGGATGTGGTCAGATCAACTACAAATATACAACTGGCCACCATTAACTTGTTCCCTTCACCCTACATCTATTAGTGTATAACATATAACTGTGAATACAACCACTTCTCAATAACAATAAACATTTAAAAGTCTTGTGAG
>NW_025784332.1:0-26258 GCF_021130785.1 Homalodisca vitripennis
GACATGTGGCGATACATGAACATAGACATTGGAAATAGAAACTGCTAACTAAACATTATTTAACAAACTATAATAATTTTTTAATTTGGTTAACTATCAATATCAAAGTTACACAGAAAGTACAGCAATAACAAGTTTCAGTGATTAGTAATTTGCATACTTTAGTCAGCTGATATCTGCTAGTAGACTCAGCAGACTTAATGTGATGCGCGATCATAAATATGTAAAATATGAACTATTAGCAAAATTTTATTAAACTACGATAGTTATTTATTTTTTTTTTTTTTATTTAGTATGTTTTACACCTTTTTTTTCTTCATGCAGATCGTTCAAGAATATTGTTAGTTTTTATTCATTATTCTGTAATAAAATACATTAAGAATATTGTTATTGGAATCACTCGATTCCAAAAAAAAATGAGCCGCAATATCGAGAATTCTCTGTGCCGTTGCGTATCAAGATATTGGATATTGTAATCCACCCATCCCCATTATTTTGATTATCACTTAATTTAAAATTTTTTCAAATACCACTTTTGTCTAAAAGCCAGACTTGAATCAAGACTTATTATTTTTTCATAGGATCTGTCCAAGTCAGTTCAACCACACCATGACACTCACCAACTCAGATTATGATGAAAAATAACGTTTATGGTTGTTTTTAATTTGTTAGTGTTATTAACCATACCACATTTTGATTGTACCTTCAACGGTGTAGTTTTTACAGCTAACCCTTTAACTGCTGCGTGATCAGGTGCACAACGACACGTAAGTGCCAGGTGTAGTTATTTCCTTATCTCAATATGTGTAGTCTGCTTGTTTTTTTATTCTTTTTGCTGCTATTATTGGCATATGGAATACGTTAAAGCTTTATTTGGAGTAAAGAACTATCAGCAAGATTGATAAATATTTTAATAATATTAATGGTGTTAGTAATAAATTATTAGTTAAATATCTCTTATTTACAGAACTTTCAACAAATAAAAATCAGACAGCACTCGATGAAAGAACAAGCAATAACAACTCAAGCAGATACAAAGTTTGCAAAGTTCAACCTAATAGAGCTTCAGATAAAAAACAAATAATACAATGTAACACTTATACTTGTCACCACAAGAGCAAAGTAGTTGGTAACTGGAGGAGGATATATATACAGGGTGTTAACTTTTACTACTAACATAGGTTTTAAAACTATTTTATAACTTTTTCTACTGAAGTTATTCGAGTAATTGCTTTTAGAGGCTCAGCCGTATTCAATAAAACACCTAATAGTTTTGTTAGCTTTTTAATTATGCATGATACCAACTACACTTAATTTTTGTATGTTTTTGGTAGTATTATATACTACATTCTTTATTTTTCATGGACATTCTCAAATTTTAGTTCTAAGTAAAATGAGCTAGACCGCTTTATTCACGTTGTATTTATTCAGAAATATTACTCCAGTTATCTTGAATTGATTTCAAAAAAAGCAGTTTAAATTTTATTAGGCCTATCTAAAAAAATGTTTGGATTAAATGTAACAATAATTTAAAAATAAACAATTTTAATTTTTTTATTTTGTTAATATGAGTTGAATTTATGCAAGTAAGTCATTGGAGGTGATTTTGTGTAACTTAAAATCTAGCTGCAGATTTAAGTAAGAAAATAGAATTTTGACTAACTGAATTATTAATCGAACAACTCAAATATATATATACACACACACACACACACAATTACAGAAAATTGGAATGGACTAGCTTTGGTATATAGCAAAGTCCTTTTATATACTTAAAAATAAATTTTGTAAGGAAAACGAACATTCGTTGTCAGAAGTGGTGAGCAGGCTGGTAGTTTCACTGTTTACTGTTACATTTGTGAGCAGGAACTGTTTGTGTGGTGGATAATACTCATGATCTTATAGTAATGGGCACTGACTCAGACTGGCAAATCAAAGTAACATTTCATCACAATAGAACTGGTCATGTCAAAATTGCTGAAAACTTTCTTAGTTATATGTGTAATCAAAATCAAGTAGAAAACCTATTGAATTTAGGCACCAAAGTTACTTCTATTGTAACAATAAAATATTACTTTAATTGTAACAATAAAATATTACTTCAATCACTTATAGTAAGTTAAAATGTTTCGTATGAAACATTGTAAACCTTGTTGTAGATGGAGCTTATATTGGTTACTGTTAACTTAAATACATTAAAACATAAAACCAATATTTAATACTTTTATTTTTTTGTTCTTTTTTAATTTAATTTAAGCCAAAAATAAAAGTATTAAATATTGGTTTTATGTTTTAATGTATTTAAGTTAAATTGTAAACCTTGTTCAAGTTAATAGTAACAGTGTTTTTAGCAAAGTTTTAAATCAATTTCAGATGTTTCAACTAATGGTACCCCATTTGGTCCAGCCAGAAAACGCAGAAAAGGAATAAACATTTTGCGACCTCCTATGTTTAATCCCGATACTGCCTCGGGAAGCTCACCGCCAATATTTGGATCGGATACTTCTACTCCACAGTTCAACGTTATAAAGTCACCACTTCTTGGCACGTCACCTAGCCAAAGTTCAATATTTAATAGGCCTAGTGTTTTTGGCTCATTTGGTGATTCTGAAAAAGGTAGTTTGGGTAAGTTGATCCTCTGATGATTAATTAACACAGCATTCGTAGCACGGATTTGTTGATATCCTTTATAAAGATTAAAAAAAATCAAATTATTAAAAAAAGACTGGTTGACAGATGAACTAGGTAGTAAATATAAGTTTTGTTAAAAGAAAGCTTAAATATAACTCAAAAACTTCAGAGATAACTTTAACTTATTAGGGAGATAAAAATCATGTAAAATACATCTATGCATGCAGCAAAATTACAATATAATGACAAGGAAATTTCTATGTCAGGTAGAATCTACAAAACTTCTTGGCAAACTATTAACAGAGTAGGAAAGTTCAATAACACATCGGTAATAAAAGGGTGATAGTGGTTGTGGTCAAGTAGAAGTGTTGTAAATAGTCTTAATAAGTCCATACCATACATTACACTTAACAGCTACAGCTACATATTGCGACACTGAGAAATATTGTGACTGTACTTAGGTGATACCTTCTTTCTGTCCTCAGAGACTACAAATTAAATGATAAATGTTATTGCATCAGTCAAAATGTAAATATCATCAGGGTGAACATAATTTAAATTTTTCTGATCAAACCTGTCCCAAGTATTAAGTCCTCAACTGGCTTATATTTTTAACTATTGTTTTTCTTTTAGCCATTTCCTATATGTAATAAAATATTCAGACATTAACAAAAAACATATTTTGTAGAATTTTGTTGCAATTGCAACTTTCTTACAATCAGTTTTTTTGTTACTTTAAATCAGATTAATACTTAATAGGCTTCTTACCTTTTCTTAATTAACAAAGTATTTTTAATAAAGAGCAATGTGGCTTTCGAGACGATTTGTCTATAATAGATACTATTTCAAAGCTTCCAACAGTTTGGAAGATAGGATGCCAAATATTTTATGATCCAACAAACGTTTTTGTGTATGTATTAATAAAAATATGAAAAAATCTTAATAGCTATTCTCAGCCGTTTTAAAGACTCGGTCTTCAATCAACACAGAAAACCGCCACATCTATAGATATTATACATTCAAACAGAGATGGAGGAAGAATTTATCATCTGTTATTCACTCAGGACCATAAGGCACAACTTTAGAAAAAAAATATCTCATCAAAGCTACTCAAAACAAGTGTAATACGAGGGCTGTTTTTTAAGTTAGGGCCGTTCTCTCCCGTACACGGTAGTAGTTCGCGTTCCTGCCATAACGAGCGTGCGCCCCGCCTCCCGGCATTCCTAGCGAACAACTTCATGTCAGTTGCAGCTCTGTAGCTAACCTGTATACATTACTGTGGATATTTAAAATGTTTAAGATTATCGAATCACCCGCCGCGTGTGAGATTCGGTCAGTGATACGATTTTTTGACTGCAAGAAACATGTCGGCTGCTGACATTCACCGTCAGCTTTGTGAGGTGTATGGTGCCAAGGCAATGAGTGATGGTAAAGTGCGGAAATGGGTCAGAGAATTTAAAGATGGCCACGAAAATGTCCACGATGAAGATCGCTCAGGCCGGCCATCTGTGATCACAGGAGATTTGTTTGCTGCAGTTGACGCAAAAATTCATGAAGACCGACGGTTCACAATAACCACTCTCTCTCTCTCTCTATGGAATTTCCTCAAGTGTCCAGGTCAGTACTGTACAAAATTGTGTCAGAAAACCTAAACTTAAAAAAATTGTGCTCAAGATGGGTACCCAAACTCCTCACTGAGGATCACAAAAAAAGAGATTAAGCAGTTCTTTGACTTTCTTGACCCGCTACGACGAGGAAGGAGACGACATGTTGAGTCGAATTGTCACAGGAGATGAAACATGGGTATCCCATATCACTCCTGAATCAAAGCAACAGTCCATGGAATGGCGGCACACAACATCTCCAGTCAAAGTCAAAGCCAAGCAAACGCTGTCGCGGCGCAAAGTTATGGCAACTGTGTTCTGGGACAGGCGCGGTGTTTTGCTAGTGGACTTTATGCCGCGAGAAATGACGATTAACTCTGAAGCCTACTGCGCAACCCTGGCCAGTCTCCGACGCGCCATTCAGAACAAAAGACGCGCCATGCTGACAAAGGGAATTCTGCTCCTCCACGACAATGCAAGGCCTCACACCGCTGCTCGGACACAGGAAATGATGGACTCTTTTGGCTGGGAAGTTTTGAATCATCTGCCATACAGCCCCGACCTTGCTACGAGCGATTTCCACCTTTTTCGGTACTTGAAAAATCATCTTGGCGGGAAGCACTACAATGACGACAAAGAAGTCAAGACGGCCGTGAACTCCTGGTTGTCAGAGCAGGTGGTAAATTTCTTTGAAGAGGGATTTCAAAACTTAGTTTTAAGATACGATAAGTGCCTTAACAAACAAGGCAACTATGTAGAAAAATAAAAAAAGTATGTAGATTCTGAAAATAAATGTATTTTGAAAAAAATAATTGTTGTTTATGTAAAAAAAAAAAAAAAAAAAAAAAAAAAAAAAACGGCCCTTACTTAAAAAACAGCCCTCGTAGTCATAGTTATCTTAATAGCACAGTATGTTGTATTTGATACCTCAACAAGGACCATCTAAACTCATTCAAGGCCATTCGTGAACAAAAAAACTGAAGGGTACTAAATTATGCAATCTTAGACTTTAAATGCTAAGCCATCAAGCATCTACACCCGAAATAGCAAATGCTGAAGTAAGTAAAAAAATCTCTGGCTGATAAACAAAGAAAGAAAACATATCAATCACAAAACCCAACTAAATAAAAATAGTCAAAATACCAACTCTCTTAAAATTGCATTTTATTTCTACCAAAATTTCATAACCGTAGCAGAGTACATTTCAAACACCCATCTTAGAACAAACTATACAAATCTCAACAACAAAGAACAATGGATCACTTTTTAACATTCTTTTCATCATCTAATGAATAAAAAAATGCACAACATATAAAAATCTTAAGTCAAACTCCACATCCGGGCTTGATGATTCTCATCTAAAGTTACCTGTCCTCTAGTCTACATAACAAATCTGTCCCTAAGAAAAGAGAACATCCCAACTTCCCTAAAACCAGTGGTAGATTTAGGGGTCTCAAAGGTCATATCTCACTCCAAATATACATTTTTAGTTTTTTTTTATAAAAGTGTAAATTTTAGACTCTAAAATGCGTACGAATGTGATAAGAGTATATTCTTAACATATTCCTGGGTAGGTCACCGAAACCCTTATTCTAGGAAGGGTATTCTATAACCCTCTCCCACATGGATTCCCCAGGTGAGACTTCTCTCCAAACTTCAATCATACTAGAACTACTCCTGACTAAATACACAAACAAACCTTGTACACAACTGTAAACTGTGAACAGTGAAACACCTAGTCTGCTCTACACTAATGAAAGTTTATTTTAGTTTTTCTTTTGAAAAAATTTTGTTAGACTTGTAAGTATTATTTAAGGGAACTCACATAAATAGGTAATGTGGGTTTTTCCTTATTTAATTTTTTTAGATATCTTTATTTTGTGATCTACCAAAATTGATGTGATTGGGTACTATATACCAAAGCTAGCCCAATCCTAACTAACTATAATTCTGTATATATCTGGAGTTGCATAATTAATAATTTCAGATAGATAAATGTATACTATATTATTGCAATTTGTACTTTAAATGTCCACAGTTGGAAATGTTCTTTGTACATAAAGTTACCTGAGATGGCTTACTTGTAAGAATTCAAAACCTATTGACGAACAAATAGTTTAAAATTGTTTTTTCTTAAGTTAATTTTAAATTTAATGGTAACTGTTTTTAGATATTATAATTTAACAGCTCTTGAAAAATCGCTTTAAGTAAATAAAGTAATTTTTCAGAGTATAGACAAACACCATGTGAATAAAGCGTTCTAGCTCATTTTATTTTTAACTGAAAATCTGAGAAAGGATACAAAAAATTGAAAAAGTAGCATAACAAACTTTCGTGGCTCAAGAAAGTATTGGAAGTCTTCATTGAAGAAAATTTATTTATAAAAAGTCAATATAGTCATTCCATATGAAATCAATCACAAAAATGTTTTTGACACCCATCCATCATCTCAGCCTGCATGATCATATACCGTAGTAATTAGAGCTAATCCACTTTACACATTTACTCTGTCACTGCTCATTACCAATTGGTCATGTCAAATTTGAAGAAAGTTATCTGTTATTTTCTCAATTTATATATACGAGGGGGTACCCAAAAATAACCGGAATTATTTTATAAAAATTATATATTATCAAATTTTTTACAATACGACCTTATTTTCTTCAAAATAATCTCCATTACAACTAATACACTTGTCCCAACGGTATTTCCATTGATCAAAACATTTTTTGTAGTCATCTTTAGAAATGGCTGCAAGCTCAAGCTTCGTTTTTTTCTTAACCTCTTCAACGCTGTCAAATCGTTGACCTTTCAAGCCTCTTTTCATGTGTGGAAATAAAAAAAAGTCGCATGGAGCGAGGTCAGGCGAGTAAGGTGCGTGGGGCAGCGGAACCATGCAGTTTTTGGCTAAAAACTGCTTAACTGAGATGGCTGTGTGTGCAAAGTCGAGGAACAAAGTTGGCAGCAACTCTTTTCAGTCCTAAATCTCCTGTTAAAATTCGCTGAACCGAGCTCCAAGTTAACCCACTACTCTCTGATAGTTCCTCAATTGTCTGTCGACGGTCGGTGAGCATAAGTTCACGAATTTTCTCAACATTTTCGTCTGTTCGAGAGGTTGATGGACGTCCAGAATGTGGTTTGTCTTCAATCGACATGTCGCCATTTTTAAATCGACGCGAACGACTCGTAGACCTGAGTTTTTCCCATATCATCATCTTTGTAAGCTGTATTCAACATTAAAATAGTTTCTGCAGCATTTTTACCAAGTAAAAAACAAAATTTCACAGCTGCACGTTGTTCACTTAAACTTGCCATGACAAAAAACGAAACAAGAACAAAACAGGGTTAGCAAAAACAGTCACTACGAACGAAAAGAATGCACTAGGACAACGGAACTGGGGTCACTGAGCTCACAATGGGTTGCGCGACACACGCCTAGCGGCAGGAATGTGTACTACACGCTGCCGGCTGCCAGCAATACAATTCCGGTTTTTTTTTTTACCCCCTCGTATATATATATAAAATATAAAAATTTATATATCTAAATATTTATAATATAAATATTATTTATATTTATATTTTTTTCCTAATTTAACATATATATATATATATATATATATATATATATATATATATATAAAATTAGGAGATATTTTGAATTCAGGCATGAAAATGACTTCTACCATAACTTTAAATATTATTTCAATGGCATAAAGTAAGTTAGAATGTATCGCATGAAACATTTTAAAGTCTGAATGAGTTAGTAGCAACAGTATTTTTAGCAGAATGTTAAAACAATTTCAGATGTTTCAACTAATGGTACCATCTCCTGTTCCTCATTTGCCGCAGCCAGAAAAGGACCAAACATTTTTCTACAATCTACATGTAGTCCCAATGCTGCCTCGGAAACCACAGTGC
Source organism: Homalodisca vitripennis (assembly GCF_021130785.1). Taxonomy (NCBI): domain Eukaryota; kingdom Metazoa; phylum Arthropoda; class Insecta; order Hemiptera; family Cicadellidae; genus Homalodisca; species Homalodisca vitripennis. The sequence continues at coordinate 8,154 of NW_025784332.1, forward strand.
GAGTGTTCGGATCGGATACTTCCACTTCACAGTTCAACGTTGTAAAATCACCACTTTTTGGCAATGTGCCAAGAAAAAATTCAATTTTTCTTAGGCCTAGTGTGTTTAGCTTGGCTGAACGTGAAAAAGATATGGGTAAGTTGAATTTCTGACGATTTAAAAATGTCTGACATTATTATTAACCAAACACTTCCAGGACAGATTTGTTAGCCTTTATAAACATTTTTGTATCATCCTAACACATGGTTTAAAAATAGTTTAAAAAATCAAATTCTATTAAAAAAGGCTGGTTGAGAAATGAAATAGGTAATGAATTTAAGTGTTCATAAAATTATTTTTTTATACAACTCAAACACAATGGAGAAATTAAGTCAGACAGACGTAAATCATGTTTTTTCACATCTAAGAAAACTTTTGAATGCAGCAAAATTACAGCATAATGATAACAAATTTCTAGGTCAGATAACAACTCCAAAATCTCTTGGCAAATTTTTAACAGAGAGTAGGAAAGTTCAATAACTCATCATTAGTGAAAGTGGGAACCAAAGACGACAGTGGGTCAAAGCAAACATATATGATCATTTTATTAATGTTACAAATAGTCTTGTGAAGCCCAAACCCTGTAAGAACAATAAATAGTACTGAAAAATATTGTGACTGTGTAGGCGGAACCCTCTTTCTAGCCCATGTGACTACAAAGGAAGTAATAAATATTATTTCAGTAATCAAAAATAAAAGATCAGGGGGCTTGGGATAAAATTTCAATGTTTCTGATCAAACCTAACCCACACATATTAGCTCCTCGACTCAATTATGTTTGACTATTGTTTTCTTTTTTTTGTCATTATCCATTTTTTAATGAAATATTGATATATCAAACCTATGAAAAAGAGAAAAGATTTGTGATTTGAAGAATTTTTGTCTTATTTTCTTGGAATCAGGTTTTTCACATGTAGTTGAAAGATTAATTCTTTAGGATGCTCAACACCAATGTTTGAATCACATAATTCCACTTCACAGTGTAACATTGTTGTAAAATCACCACTTTTTGGCAATGTACCAAGGAAAATCAAATTTTCTTAGGCCTAGTGTCTGGTACAGTTGCTAAAAAATGATCATAAAAAATTTATGACATTATTATTAATGCAAAACTCATAGCATGGATTCATTGATAGCCTTTATATTTTTTTAACAATTTTTTGTGGGCACTTCTCCACTGCCATAAAACAGGCTAAAGGTTACCAGAAATTTAGAAGTGGAAGTCAAACAGATGCTAACAATTGTAGACCTATATCATTGCTCTCAACTTGCTTCAAAGTGATAAAACAAATAGTGTTATGAACCTTGGAAGCCACACAATCTCATAACAGAAAATCAACTTGGATTTATGTAAAGAAGGTCCACAACAACACAGTAATAAAACTTGTATAATTCATTATTGTTATCTTCGAAGCAATCAATATAGTAACATACTCAACAATCTACAAAAATCTAGGAATTAAAGATCCGGCATACAAATAAGGTGTCCGGCACAAGAAACAAATCTGACGTATTATACAAACAAATGACATACCAGCATACCTTGGATCCTACTGCACTTCTCTGATGTATGCTGATGACGCTACTCTGTTATTAACACAAAATCCACAATCCACTTTGCAATGAGATCATTTGTAATACTGTAATGAAAATTATTTGGTGTGAACATCTAAGACCAGTTGACAATGGTATCTCCTGGAATGAATGCTCTCACCGTGCTGGACTCGTGTTTTTATACTTACTCAAAAGGATAAATCACGTGAGTAATGAAATTTTCACAAGAACAGCCTACTACGCCTTTTTAGAGAAACATCAAATAATGCTTTACAGTCTGGGAAGGTACGTCAGCAGGAAACCTAAACTAAATCATTATGCTTCAGAAAGAATTCTCATTATTGTCAAAGGGCCCAACTACAATGAGGGCTGTCAAGATGGTTTCTCATACCTGAATATACTGACATTAATCAGAGAGATAATCTTGCACATGCCTAATAGATCATTACCACGAGACTAACATTTGCACTTGCACACTACAAAGCATGCTTCAAGATTTCACTTACCACTGCACCAATCCGCCATGTATGAGAAGAAGCCATCAGACATTGGCAAAAAGCTACACAAGTTTCTTCTAGATGACCTGAAGGAGTTCTATGGAAAAACCAATTAGATTGCATTGACTAAATGACTTTAAACTTGACTGTTTTAAGAGACAGGTGATTTCTTAAGCCGACTAAAAAACATATTAAATACTGTATTATTTTAGCTTCACATCATAAATCTCTTGACACCATTGTGGTTGTGGCTAATAAAGAATATATCTATGTTTGTGTTCTTCTAACAAAATAGAACAATATGATGTTAGAGATATTGCTCATAGCCTTCTTAAATCCTACTGTAAAAGTTCCAAAGAGTAAAAGATAGAGGGCTTTGGTAACACATAGTCTGACTGCAAATTAAGTGAGCATGGTTGTTCTTAAGGCTCAGCTTTTTGTTTATCTTTGTGGCTGATCATCCTTCGATTATAAGTACAATAAACTATGACTTATACCAGTATTTAGATGATACATCAGCTTTGATCATGGGATGGAATCTGCAGTCTGGAATCTCTTGAGTGCTTTCATGAGCTGAAATTTTGTATGCAGGTGTCTTACAAATGATTTGAGGTTAATTAATCTAAAATTGTGGTGGTTAATTTTAATAAGTTTGACCTATGTAATGTGAGAAGTAATGTATTAGTAGTATTCCACCAGATTTCTTGGACTTTCTTAGACTCAAAATTAGGCTTTTCTTTTCACATTGATAGTTAGGAAAAAAAATCAATTTGGACTGCTTTTCACTTAAAACCTTGGTGATCTTTAGAGGTTATAAGACAGTATATTTTTAGAATTCTTAAAAAAAGAATAACAAATTGTTAGCTTTGTTCATTTTAACTAACTACAACATTTTTTATTAAAACTATGGTTTAGCACAAACACACAAAATAATAATATAATATTTATAATACATAAGAGAGCTTCAAAATGTATATATGTTACAGCCAAAGTAATCAATCTCGCTACTTTATATACACACACACCGGATGCTGTAAATTTTATGCACACTGAAGGGATCTTAGAAACTATAAGAGATACACGATACACCAAAGATTAAATGGACAAACTTACGCATAATAACAAGACCAACAAATCAATGTGGTTAATTATTGGTTGTGTTGTTCACTCGTCGCTGTGGTCAAAAAACTGTTTTTAGTCAACATTTTCACACCGTTACTGCTCTCTTATTCGTATCTATAATGGAACGGCTTTTTGCATGCAACCTGTATGAAATTTCTTTTAGATTCATGCAGATTGTATATAAAAAAAGTTTATTATAAGTACTAATAAGAGAGCTGTGACAGAAAATTTTTTTCCAAACAGTTTTTCGAGTTCAGCGATTTTTTAGTTCAACAATGAAACTAATAATTGACTTAACATATTGATTTGTACGTCTTGTAATTAGGAACAACTTTATCCATTCAATCTTTGCTGTGTTTCTTAATAGTTTACAAGACCCCTTCAGCGTGCGTACATCGAGGAACATCTGGTATTTATATATTTGCTTGGAACCTCGGCACTTGTTGGTCCAATACCATAAACCGAGCAGCACTTGCAGATCATCCTGCCACTTGTTGGTCTGTCCTGGTAAATGTTGGTCCGTCCTGGTAAATGTTGGTCCGGATCAGCAAGTTATTGACTTCTGTATAGAGTTCATAACATCCAGTATCAACAAATGTCACTTGTTTGTAAAGTTCATCTGCTTGTACAGTAGATTACCTAGTGTGAGTATAAAGAACTAAATACTCGGATAAAGAGAAATCCCTCACTCTTTTTAGACCTACATTTGCTAATTATTTATACTTAATACAATGGCAGACGATAAACAAGTGCTTGTTCTGAAGTATATATTATTATTATTAGAATTAAATATGGAAATATTGAAATCAATGGCTTAAGATTGTCTATTATATTTATACAATAAACATGCACTAGAGGCCCGTTGCAGTTCAAATTAAGATTGACTGGACCCTTTAAGTTGGTGTTGACCTGTTCACAAACTCTCAACATTTTGTGATAGTTCAGTGATTTTGCCCCCTAACGCTCCCCTCTGCATTAGCTCCGTAATTTCATGAGTTCAAACTATGTGATAGTTATTTACCAATTTTCCCCCTAACACTCCCCTCTGTATTAGCTCCGTAATATCATGAATTTAAACTATCTGATAGTTATTTACCGATTTTGCCCCCTAACACTCCCCTATGCACTAGCTCCGTAATCTCATGCGTTCAAATTGTGTGATAGTTATTTACCGATTTTGCCCCCTAACACTCCCCTCTGCATTAGCTCCGTAATCTCATGAGTTCAAATTATGTGATAGTTATTTACCGATTTTGCCCCCTAACACTCCCCTATGCACTAGCTCCGTAATCTCATGCGTTCAAATTATGTGATAGTTATTTACCGATTTTGCCCCCTAACACTCCCCTCTGAATTAGCTCCGTAATCTCATGAGTTCAAATTATGTGATAATTATTTACCGATTTTGCCCCCTAACACTCCCCTATGCACTAGCTCCGTAATCTCATGCGTTCAAATTATGTGATAGTTATTTACCGATTTTGCCCCCTAACACTCCCCTCTGCATTAGCTCCGTAATCTCATGAGTTCAAATTATGTGATAGTTATTTACTGATTTTGCTCCCTAACTCCTTCCTTTGCACTAGCTCCATAACCTCATGAATTCAGAGGATGTGATAGTTATTAAGACAAGTCCCCGATCTCCTCCCTAACTCTCCTTCCCCTGTGCACTAGCTCCGTAATTTCATGGGTTCAAATTACGTAATAGTTATTAAGACACTGATTTTGACCCCTATCTTTCCCCTCTGCACTAGCTCCGTAATCTCGTGGGTTCAAATTATGATTGTTGTAATGGACCATTACATTTTTTTCTATTTTCAATCGATATCTTTGAATGTTTTGCCCTCAGTGGCCAGCTCTGTACAACCACCCACTCCCACTTTGTCGGGAAACGCAGTCAGAGGCCGCCATCTCTCTGCAGATTAGCCCATTTGAACATTCGTTCAATTAACACGGGGTTCAGTGAGCTCTGCTCTATAGTTGAGGATTTCGACTTTGATTTCCTGGGTATCTCAGAAACCTGGCTTACTCCTGATATGTCTTTGGATTGTTACAGTTTGAAGGGCTATTCATTTTGGCGTTTTGATAGGACGTGCGGCCCTGGCTTGCCTTCAAATGGCGGCAGTGTCGCCGTCTACTTCAGGGAAAGATTCAATATGAAGCGGATCTATCTTGATCATATTGATGGCCGGTTTCTCTGTTCTACACCCTCTTCATGCTCTCCACATGCTCTCTCAAGTTGATGAGGTGATTTTGATAGGTGACTTTAATGTTGATCTTCTTGGGAACAATAAGCCGGAGTTCAAGTATTTCAGGAATCTCTTGGCATCGATGAACCTTGCTCAGATCGTCAATGAGCCAACCCGCGAAACAGACAATACCGCAGCCTTGATTGATCATATCATTGTTAGGAATTCCCTGAGCAACATGACTGTTGGTGTGGTTGACACGTCTAAGATCTTGGATGGTCGAGGCAAGCGTATCACTGACCACAAGTTGCTTTCTGTGACTGCCCTTGCAAGACTAAGGAGAGGATGAAGGAAAAATTCATTTCCTACAGAGAACTGTCAAAGGTGGATCTGCAAATGTTTTCCTCAGAGCTTTCCTCCATTGAATGGCATAGGGTTGAACTTCAGAGTGATGTTGACGATGCTGTGGATGTGTAACCGCGGGAATTACACAGGTATTTGATGCATGTGCTCCATTGGTAAAAAAGCGTGTGACCAAAAAGAAGGCACCCTGGCGAAATTCAGAAATAATGCTTCTGACATGCACAAAAAAACCCAATTAAAAAAAGATTTACTTTGTCGTAATGATGCACGTGCGAAAGCAGCATACTGTAGCGCACGCAATGAACTCAATTACGCCGTTACAAAGGCAAAAAAAGATTATTTTGCGGCAAAGTTAAAGTGCAGTGACTCAAATCTTTCTGGGCAACCTTGCGCGCAGATCTAAAGGTAGGCACTGCTGGCGGTTCTGTATCGGTTAATATTTCCCTGGGTGAAATTAACCGCTACTTTGCTGGCTTGGGATAACATAGACATAGACATTTTCTTTATTTGCAGTTTCGTCAAGAAATACAATGGCGTCAAACATTTTAAAAATGAAAAGAAGAAGAGAATGGACAGTTTTTAGTTCTTCCATTGCAGGAACTCTTCCAGCGTATAAAAAGGTTTGTCGATCAGCCATGCTGTCAGAGCAGTCTTCAGTCTTGTTCCCGTTAGGGTCCTGAGCTCATTTGGCAGGAGGTTGTGGAGTTTTCTTCCCATATACGCTGGTGTCTTCTTGTACAGTGTGAGGTGATGGCGAGGCATTGTGTAGTGTGTGGCATATCTGGTGTTGTAGCTGTGGATATTTGAGCCTTGTGGGAGGGTTCCTGCATCAACATACAACACTACTTCTTTTATATAAAGGGAGATGACAGTCATTATTTTTAATGTCGCAAAAACTTCTTTGCATGAGTAACAGTGATAACAGTGTGAACCCGCACAGGCTCGCTTTTTATAAGCATGCTACTTGCGAAAAGGTGCAAGATAAATTTCAGTTTCGGTAGGTGAGCGAGAGTGAGGTAAAAAAACATTATCAACAGTATCTCCACAGCAACCTTTGGCATTGACGGAATTTCAGTCAACATGGTCAGAGCAGTTAGTCCTTTCTGTATCGGGGCTATCACCCATATCATTAATCTCTCTCTCTCCACTGGCCAATTCCCCCTGGATGGAAAAAAGCCTGGTCATCCCTCTTCCCAAAAAATAGTAATCCTACAAGTGTGTCCGAGCTTAGGCCCATTTCCATTTTACCAGTTCTGTCTAAGGTATTGGAAAGAATTGTGACAAATCAGTTGGTTTCCTTCCTGGAGTACAGCGGTGTTTTGCCCGATAGTCAGTCTGGTATCAGGAAGGGTTTCAGTACGACATCTGCTCTACTAAGTTTGACAAACCAACTATTTTCCACCAGGGATAAGAATTTCTGTAGTAGTTTAGCTGCTCTTGATTTCTCACATGCATTCGATTTAGTGAATTTTGATATGTTTTTGGCTAAGCTGCATTACTACGGTTTTGGTCAGGTTTCAACAATGTGGTTTCGCTCTTATCTGATCGACAGAACCCAGGTAACCAGGGTGAATTATCATCTTTCAGGGATTGCTCTCAGGGAGTCAGGGGTTACTCAGGGTAGCTGCTTAGGTCCTATTATGTTTCTATTGTATACTGCGGATCTTAATCTTGAGTTATCATTCTGTTCCCTTTACTCCTACACTGATGACACTCAGCTTGTGTTGTCATATCCTCCATTACAGTCTTCCTTGGCAATGCAGCAGATTAATGCTGATTTGTTGAGGGTCAGGCTCTGGGCTGACGATCAAGGGCTTCAGTTGAATCCAAGAAAGTGTTCACTTGTTAATTTTTACCCCTCTTCAAATGCAGTCTTTTTTAGTAATGGACCCTTGGGAGTTTCCTTGGGAGGTGTTCCTTTGCAGGTTTCGGACCCAGTAAAAATCCTTGGCGTTACTTTTGACAAGCAGTTAACCTTCTTGAACCATGTTCAAAATATCAATCGTGGTGTAATGAATAGGTTAAGAGTATTGTTTAGGTTTAAGGGGTTACTCCAGGAGGAAGTGAAACTTAAGATTGTCAAAGCTGTGGTTTTCCCAGTTATTGTTTATGCTCTTCCTGTATTTGGGGGAAGATTGACCCTTGAGGGTACGGTCCTGATTGATAGGTTACAGAACTCTGCTGTAAGATTTGTGTACGGCCTGAGAAAATTTGATCGCGTTAGCCAGTATCTCCGTACAGCAAGGATCCTTCCGATAAAGTGCATTTTCAAACTTCAGGTGGCTTGACTTGTTCACAAGGTGTTGCTGACGGGAAAGCCCTCTTACCTCAGGGGGATGCTACAGACCCGGGCTGAGATTAGGGACTGTCACACTCGGCAGGACGCCATGCTGGAGGTGCCCAGAGTCAGGCTGGAGATGGGGAGGAATGGATTTAGATACTTTGGCCCCCAGATATACAACAGCGTCCCTCACAGTCTAAAGGCTTATGGATATTCCTCGTTTAAAAACAATCTCAGACTGGCTTTGGAGGAGGAGTGTTTCACCCCTAAATAGTTGTTTAATGTAATGTATTATCGGTTTGATTAGTTTAATTTTGTATTTCTCGGATGTTGATAGATAGATTTGTATGTGCCTTGATTGAAAATGTATGACTTGAGTTATTTTGAAAAACAACAATGTAATATTGAAAATCACTTCAAATAAAGACGTTATTTATTTATTTTGAGCCTTATTATGTGACATTTATGAAGAGTACTGAGTATATATGTCTCACGCCATGATGGCCAGACACGTGGCAGGTCCATGGTGTGCGCAATAGTCGATCAAACATCTTCCCCGGTACAAAATTTGTCACTGTCGAGTTCTGCATTTGTCACTAGTGGTTTGTTTCTGCATTTGATTGACCGGGCGGGGCTGTTGTGATTTCCAGTGTGGAATTCATTCTCTTTGGATTTCCTTTCCCTCAATCAGTATCTTTGAGGCACTCTTTCTCTCCCTTAAAACCTCAGAACAGTTTTGTATCAGATTTTTTTCACATTTTCTAGAGAGCTCTCTGCAGTTTTTGTCTAGTTACAAATATTATGATCTGAATTACAAATTAATATTAAAGTTCTAGGTGCCATAAAAAAAATCTTTTAATTTTATTTTTTTTAGTTTATATGTAAGTTTAGATTACTAGGTTGAAGTCTGTTATCACTGAACCACTATTTTATGTAATTTTATTATCTACAGATTTGAAACGGTCCTTCAATTCCTTCGGAGTATGTAAGTAATTCAATTGTTTTTATGTTTAAAGGGGCATGTGGTTCTATGTTTATTATACATGTATTTTTCCATTATAAATTGCATCAAAATTGGAAGATAGCATAATTTTGTGATTAATGTATTATGTAACAGTCCATGTTTTATGGTGTCAGTATTTTAAGCCTTTATAGATAGCAGATAAAAAATACTTAACTAAATACAGCATAATTTTGATATTTTAATATAATTTGAAATTTTGGAAAAATTAAACTGATGGTCACCAAATAAGACAAAATACACAATTTTCATTCAGTTCTGTTGTAATAGCTTAACCCAGTTAGAGCTGACGTCCTTCCAGAAGGATTGATGCAATGTTCTTTTTTATGACCTTGTGGATTTTAGTACAAGTTAGCGCCACCGAAAGCAGCAGCACTGTTTATTTGTCAAACATAACCTAAAAATTTGTTTAGCACATGGTTTTTCACTGGAGTCCTTTTAAGTGGCCTTGTTTCTCATGATATAAACATTCAGTTTTGAAAAAATGGATGAAGAGGACGTTGTTCGTGTGGATGGGTAAGTCCTATAAATTTATTAGTTCATATATAAATGTTATTACTTTTATATATTGGTAGCTAAAAAGGTATATTATGAAAACTAAAATGTGTAAATGTTTTTCCTGAACATAACCTAGATACTATTTCTCATGTTGTAAGAGATTCCTTCCAGAAGGACGTTAGCAAAATCTACATCAGAAACATATGGTTTACTTAGTTCGATTATTTACATAGTTCAGGTGAACAAATAATATATTTTTTTGTTGTGTGTGTGTTAAAATGTGTTGTTTGTTGTGTGAATGTGTGCATGGTGTGTGGGGGCGGTGGTGGGGGGTTTGTTTTTGTGCATGTTCATATGCCAGTGTGATTTTTTTTATTTGGCTTACCAATAAAATTATCATTATTTGTTTATTTTTTAGGAGGTTTGTTCCCTTGCACCAACTATTAGACTTTATTGAAGGCAATGATGATGCGATACCAAACACTGGAGTAGATATAACCTTACTACCACCAACAAATGCAACAGCTGATATGACGGATGAAGACTCTGGAGAGGAAGATAATGTTGAGATAGACAATGTCCCTCCCAAGCCAAGTGAATGCTCCTGCTTTGCTTGAAGTAGTAAACATACCTTTTGATGAGCAGAAATCAAATATTTGTGAAAATGAAAATACAGAGGAACTTTCAAAAACTGTTTCTATAGAACAAAAGACTCACAAAAGGAAGAACAGAGACCTTTTGCTTTCCACCCGAAGTACTCAGTTGAGTGAAAAGAAAAAAAAATCTTTTAATTGGAAAATTTAATTCTGATTTAGAGACAATACTTGAGGATTGGCCACTAATGTTAACGGTTCCCAACATTGAAAAGACACCTTTAGAATATTTTGAGCTATTTTTTTGATGAAGATGTCATAAACATGATAGTGACATACACAAATCAATATGCAGCTAAAAGGAACCGTTTGGGTGATTGCTCAGAAAGTGAGATGAAATCATTTCTTTGTGTTTTGCTACTAAGTGGCTATAATACTGTGTCCAGAAGAGAGATGTACTGGGAGCAGTCATCGGATTGTCATAATCCCCTTGTAGTAGAAGCTCTCTCACGTGACAGGTTCAGATTTATAATGCAAAACTTGCATGTATGCAACAACGATGAGTTAGATCATAAAGACCGATTTGCTAAGATAAGACCACTACTGGTAAAAATAAATCAAAGATGCAAAAGTTTTATGCCACATCACCAAAACCACTCGATTGATGAAAGCATGGTTCCATATTTTGGCAGACATGGGACGAAGCAATTTATTAGAGGGAAACCTATTCGTTATGGTTTTAAAATTTTGGTGTGGAGGGCCTAGCAATGGATATTTAGTGTGGTTTGGAACCTTATCAAGGTTCAGGAACTTTACCACCGCAATATGCCAACTATGGTCTTGGTTATGGCGTTGTCATGACGTACGCCGATACACTAGAAAAAATGCCATATACCTTTTATTTTGATAATTTTTTCACATCATTTCAATTGCTGAGTGATCTAAAACAAAGAGAGAATCAATGCAACAGGTACCATAAGAAGCAACAGATTTGGTAAAGGATGTCCCATCTCAGAATCAAAAACTGTGAAGAAGAAACCCAGAGGATCTATGGAGTATGCTAGTGACCACGACAGTGGGCTTTTGTTAGTTTTCTTGGAATGACAATAGTGTCGTTAACATTGCAACCAATAGTGACACTGTACACCCTTTGCGCCACGTGCAAAGATATTCACAAGAGAGGAAAGAAAAGATTTCAGTTCCACAACCAAAACTGATCCATAACTACAATACATCAATGGGCGGTATAGACAGAGCGGATCAGAATATATCACTGTACCGAGTTTCCATTCGAGGTAAGAAGTGGTACTTTCCTCTCATTGCCCATCTCTTGGATGTTTCCGTACAAAATGCATGGCAGCTACACAGGCAAGATGGCGGAAAACTCGACCAACTTGCATTTAGAAGAAGAATAGTGTTGGCAGTGTTGGAGGGAAACAAACGAGTTGTTTCTGGAAGGGGACGTCCATCTACCTCTTCTAAAATTGACTCCAGGTGAGATTACCATACCAAAGATTTTCTGTCTAAATTACTTATTTTTCCTTTGTTACGTTATTTTTTTAAGCCTAAGTACATAAAACTGTTTTGTTTTCTTTTGCAGATATGACAGGATTGACCATATTGTATCTGACATAGAGAATGACCCACGCACAGGAAAAAAGAAACAGTTGCATTGCCGTTTATGCCACAAAAAGGCAACTACAAAGTGCATGAAATGCGAAGTTCCACTCCATGTGACATGCTTTTTGCACTATCATACGAAAATAAATGTTCTTTTTACAAGTGTGTCTTTTTTTTTAAAAGCTTGTAAAACAAAGTGCTAATTTAAAAATCATATTGTATTTTTTAGTTGTGAATGTTACTTGTATTCGGCTGACATCCTTCCAGAAGGAAGGCTAATTTTTAAGAAATATAGAGTTTCGAAAAAGGTAAAAACTTAATATCCTGTTTACTTATACCCTAAATAACTAAAATAACCAGATTTAGTTTCATTTGAAATAAAAAAATAATTCAGTCAGCCATATCTGGGTTAAACAACACACATGTTGCGTTGTGTGTTGTATTGTTTATGTTTGTTAAATTACAAAATTAAAATGTAGAGCGAGTTATATATATCTATGGATGGATGTACTATGTACGAAATAACAGATGGAACAGACATTTTCTTTAGTAGAAAGTTATCACAGCTGTGTTATTATTATGGTTATTTATCTCAGTTATTTTTCTTTTTGCAGGTTTTTGGCTAAATCACAATATTATAAGTTATGTAAATCTATGGTATACATTCAGTTGAATGTTGTTCTAGTGTAGCCGATTACTAATGTGGAATATAAGTTTTATACACTTTACTTTAATAAATAATTTGCTTAGCAGAAAACAACAAATAGATATTATTTTGAGATTCTTCAAGTCAGTGGGCATCAGCAGATGAGAATAGGGCAAATTGAGACCAAATTAGTATGGCAAGAACAAGTGTTTTATGGCAGATTCTTTGTAAAGTGTATGAGTCTTATTTTTTATTTCATTCCATATTTATAATTCAGAAATACTTGTTGAAGATAAAAAATGCTGCTGGTTCAATTATAGTGTAAATTATTGGTTAGAAATTTTGTCAATAAATAATTTAAAATTATTGTCTCTATTTCTGCTACCAGAATAAACAGGAAATTGTCAATTCATCTTCTTTGGGGCGGCCTATTGCTGTGTACTTAAGTATCAAAAGTCTTTCACAAACCCTGAAAGTTTATCATGAAGTCAACCAGTTTACGATTTCAACAGTTCTACAAACTGCCAAAAACAATTAATCAGGTCCTCCTGGGGAATAAACCACCCTTGTCCAGACTAGCAAAGGTGGTTAAGAAGTGCTCCCTTGCTATTGCAGACAGTCAAAGAGCAGGTGTTCCGCAGTGTCCTCCTGCCTGTCCCACATTCTACGGAACGGATCTTCTCAGAGAATGCCGACTCTGTGAAGACGCTCTCTGAGTTGACCATCTCGTAATTAGATCTACAACCTGAGAAGACACTGATCTACTGAAGGAGGGTTTTCTGCTCATCCTCAGTCCAGGATGCAGTCTCCACCTTCCTCATGTTCAGCATGAACCCACTTCGAGACAGCAACAGAGGATTCACACCTAGAAATGCCACAGAACGGCTTATACTGTTATTTTGGACGCTGAGTCCAAGTTGGCCAGGACATCAGCTCTTCCATTCCCAGAGAACCTCTTATGACCAGGAACCCAACAAACAGGAACAGCAAAGTTAATTTAGCCATAAGAAACTTTGCGGTTGTACAGTGCAAGGTATCCCAATACTCCCAGTGTTTACTCTCCTGAATAAGGCCCTGGCTCTTTTTCTCAAAGAGCCCAGTTCAGAGCACCACCAGGTTTGGATCTTCTGTTAATAACAGGACAAATGAGATCAAATGAACCCACAATCGCAGAAGTCAAGACTGTCAACGGATTTGTCCAGCCGGAATATTGTTGATCCATTTCCGGTTGCTACCATCATATTCCAGTTGTGCCAGTAGGTTTTCCTTGTATGATATCCAGCCTATATTTCTCAGATTCCTTTACTTTACTTTAAGAAGTTCTTGGTCTTCGTTTTGAAGTAAATGTGAACATGGTCAGCGAGGGGAAGTTTGTCAGACACATGCCAGCCATGTATCCGTTTAACCATACCCTCCCAGTGGTCACATCTATCACCTCCCTTCTTGTCTGCATGAAAAACATAGGAGCATTACCCACATTTGCAATCACTAAACTACAGGATATTATTTATTTTAGAAGTGATTTACTTCTGCTACACGTTAGCATCGTACCCATTCACCAGTTCCACATCACTCCTCCTAGCACGATCCACCAAAGCAACCATCTAAAATTATTATTATCATATGGAAGATATGATGATGAAAGGGTTCGTCCAGTGCCAGTCTGAATTAGTCTGACGGTTGAAGATTATTACTTCATAAGAAGATATGTAAGAAATTTTGTTACCTTCATAAATGGTTATACAGTATATATTTTGGTTTACTCAAGGTTTAGGAAAAAATGTGGAATTAATGTTTTATTGCTTGGTTTTTTACAAAAGAGAGGTAAATAATTGTCCAACGTATAATTTACAATCAAGAGAGGTAGATGCAGGTCCTTTCACCCTTTTTCTTCCTTTCGGACCAACATATGCTGAGAACCGGAAAAATTTCAAAAACAAGAACTTATAAAATCAAGACGCATTTGACAGCTTCTTGAATCAAGAACTGATTAATCTCGAAACATTGTATTTTACACGACGTGGTTCGTGGAATTGTGAATGAAGATCGACATATGTTCGTGAGCTCCATCTGACACTGTAGTGGAGTTTAACTTAGTTAGTTATACTCCTGTGCCGCTCCCTCCCCCCAAAAAATACGTAACAATGCATTGGATAGTTAAAATCGGCAACCGATCGTTTTTGATACCAAACGAATGGTACGCTTTAAGTGGTAAAGCGGCCCGCCGAGCGGTACTGACCGCGATACAAAGCAGTTTTTTGTCCTTAAATATTATTCAGTCGTCGAAGTGGGGTCTCCAGGCGAAGTTGTCCAACTCTTATTCTTAAGTGAAAATAGTGATTGGAAAGACGTGTGTTAGATAGATAGCAAAGGAATAAAATGTGCAGTGTTACAAATAGGCTTAAGAGTTCGGTTCGTTGAATAATATAATGTTTGAGACGGTTTTGTACAAAGCTTAATAAGATACCTTTTGGAGAAGAAAGTAGTGGGTTAGTTACAAGTAACGTCCAGAAGGGAGCGTTTGCGTCCTGTTTCACAGCAATGACAGACTGAGCTGAGGGTGGAGCGGCAGGAGAAGAATGTAATGTTTGGAATTGGCGGCGGATAAGCACCATCGTGTGGTACTGCCCTGCTTTTCACGTCTGCTATGGCTAGTGTCTTTAACTTTAAATCCCCGCCCAATCTAGCGCTCACTGCCCACCGCTAACCGCTCGTATCGCGGCCAAGGCCTCGGTTGGTCTATGAACGATTGCTCCCTCACACACGCTCCGATTGTCATCAAATTACATAGGTTAAAACAAATGAAATGATGTTATGTTTTGATATCACAGTTACATCCAAATCTCGACTACTAAACTTCGTTTACATCGGCAAAAAATGGCGCAAGTTTTGTATTCAACTAAACATCTCTAGTCTAAACGGGCGCACGAGCTCTCGCGAGCTATTAAAATTTCAATTATAAACCTTGCCGAGACATCACTGTCGTGTGTGAATAGACTTTGTCTTGACTCCCTGAACAACCATCGGTAGCGCTGTGTTGGTATTTATTTGTTATATTTGTATTTCCGAATTGGATACATGTATTAGTTATTAAGTATACACAATGTTATGTCGACACATCGAAAGAGACAGAGATAAAAACTAAGGAGCTTAACATAGGTTATAGCAATGAATTGTCACAGAATTTCTTGCATATCTCTAGCGACGAAATGCTAGCCACATCTGCTAGTGACGATAAAACGTCATCGTTGCGCTTGGCGTAAGCCTTAAATACATTACTAAAGTTGTCTGTTTGGTTTGAAAATACACTAGATAAGCGGAAATGTTCGACCGGAAAACCGGGAATTTGAAAAGAGGTTTTGAGTGGCCACCCTGTAAGAGCATTTCTGGTTCAAATAAATTAAAAGGGCTGTTTTTTTTTCCAACCTCGAATCTCTCACTCCACGGCTGGTCTGCGGTGAGACCAGTAGTCGTTTGTGCATATTCCCCTATACATTTGTCACTTCTGAGTTCAAGTAGCTTGTTTGTACTGAGCTGCAGTGGCATAAACATGGCCGCATGTATTGATTCTCCCACCAAATGTAGGTTTTTTTCGTTTCCTGCAAGCAGAAGGGAATAGTGCAGTAGAAATCCATTGGAGAATGTGCTGTGTTTACGGAGAAAACATAATGAATGAGATGTTGTACATGAGTAGTGTAAAAATCCAAAGATATTGACTGACACCCACAAGAATCGTTTAATGGCTCTTCAATCAGCTTTGACATTTCTCCTTGAAATTTACAAGTTGTATATATAGCTCTCAAAAACCTACTTGGGTTAAAATAAACCTGCATATTTCCAGGTCTTGTACTCTACTTCCGGTCTAATATATTTCCAGTGCCATAGTTGAGTTTACCTTGTTGTCCCGATTAAGGAAATATACAGTGCAAGTTGAAAGTATGGATACACTCTGTTTAGTTTTTAATGGATAAAGATGGAGGGATGGAACTCAGGAAATAAAAGTGAACTTTTTAGTCACTAATAGAACTTTTCTGATTTCCTCAAAATGGGATTTTGGGGAGGGGCGGCTTTGGAAACTAAAGCTTTCTTTCTCAACCCAGTACAAGATGGCAGCTCATTGAAATTAATTGAGTTAAAAGCATGGATGAATCCTGCTCAATCTTCAATGGACAAACATAGAAAAATAAAACCCCTCTATGAAACAAAAACAAATCATTTCCCTAAAATGGGCTCTTTGGGGGGCAGTTTTAAAAAAATTTTAAATGTAAAGTTACAGTAGCACTAGTAATTACAATTATGTTAAGGAGTAAAATGGCTAACGTGTCATATTTTATATCAGATTTTCAAACTGCTGTCCTAGGACAGTTTGACAATGTCCAAACCTGTTGTAGAAACTTGAAACGCTCCGCTGTATGGATTCACATGGGATTTTTTTTTTATTTCTGCTACTATTCCGTCCCTAGGTCATCAATCCGCTGGGGTTTCGTTTTATAGATGTTGTTTTCAATGTAACCCTACACAAAATAGTCAAGTGGGGTTAGATCCTTCCTCTTCTGCCTATCCAGTGATTGGGAAGAATATTGTTTAAATATTCATGGACATGCAGGCCATAGTGTGGAGGTGCACCATCCTGGTTGGAACCAAACTTCATTACAGTTCTTGGTTGCTACTTGGATAACTGGATAAACCTCATTTTTTACATTTCCTAGCGTACCTCTGCATTAAGGTTTCCAACAATAAAAAGGGTCTAACAAACTGATCCCTCATAATGCCAGGCCAAACGTTTTAATTTTTTCGGGTTGCTGGGTTTGTTGCTCTCATCCAATGAGGGTTAAAATCAGCTCAATAACTGTATTGTGTCTGTTAACGTTATCATTTAACATAAAAGTTGCTTTTTATGAGAAAGCAATGTTTTTAATGTAATTGTATTACTATCAATGTTCCACATAATTATTTCACAAAATTCTACTTGACGATCAAAATCATCCTCGTTTAGCTCATAAACTAAAGGAATTTTGTACGCTTTATAAACACTGTCATGTAAAACTTTACAAACTGATTTTTGAGATATACCTAATATTTGAGAAATATTTCTTGTTGAGGCACAAGGATCTCTACAACAGACTGTAAAACGTCAAGTGACAATGATTTGTTTGTAACCAATGTTGGTCCCCCAGGTTTGGGACGGTCTTACATACACTGCCTGTTTTCCTGCAAACGTTGGATTGTTTTTTGAACTCCTGATTTAGATACATGGTTTTGATTGGGATAAGTGTCATTAAATAAATTCCTTACTTCATCACAAGATCTCCTCACCCGGTAGGTCTCCAGCCTTGCATCATCAGGATCCGTTAATACGCTATTGTTTAATTAAACACTCCATTTCAAAGTAAAGTATCACAAAAACATGTCTTTGTTAATTCCAACCAGAAAACTATACATGACACTGGACTTTGAAACTGATAAGATAAGGGAGGCAGGCATCCTACAGCAGATGATAACTGTAAAACAGGTTTGAGTTTGTAAGGAAAGTGGTTGTCTATTGACATTATTTACCTTTTGAATGTGAATGTTCATGTTTTGTCTCAATTAATTTTTAATTAATTTCAGTAAGCTGCCATTTTTTACTAGGTTTAGATAAAAAAAAAGCTCCATTTTCCACTATTCTTCTTTTACAAGATC
>NW_025784333.1:0-22227 GCF_021130785.1 Homalodisca vitripennis
ACCCTCCAGACATGTTTAAAGCCAAATATTTGTTAAATGAGGTCCACTAAAAGTAAGAATATTCTTACTCTGGTTCGCCAGCAGATATTCTGTAAATATTCTTTAAGAAAACATAAAATTATCTAGAGAAGCATCTACCTCAAAAGTCTAGCTGTAATTAAGATGAGCACATATAATGGCCCTCATTGCTCACTGTACTGAGGGTTTGTACTATGTGCCATAGCAAAGTGGAGAATTCGCTAACACCACATTTTATATGTGAGGTTTGATAGTACCCTCCAGACATGTTTAAAAATGCCAAATATTTGTTAAATGAGGTCCACTAAAAGTAAGATATTCTTACTCTGGTTCGCCAGCAGATATTCTGTAAATATTCTTTAAGAAAACATAAAATTATCTAGAGAAGCATCTACCTCAAAAGTCTAGCTGTAATTAAGATGAGCACATATAATGGCCCTCATTGCTCACTGTACTGAGGGTTTGTACTATGTGCCATAGCAAAGTGGAGGATTCGCTAACACCACATTTTATATGTGAGGTTTGATAGTACCCTCCAGACATGTTAAAAATGCCAAATCTTTGTTAAATTAGGTCCACTAAAAGTAAGATATTTTTATTCTGGTTCGCCAATAGATATTCTGTAAATATTCTTTAAGAAAACATAAAAATTATTTAGAGAAGCATCTACCTCAAAAGTCTAGCTGTAATTAAGATGAGCACATATAATGGCCCTCATTGCTCACTGTACTGAGGGTTTGTACTATGTGCCATAGCAAAGTGGAGAATTCGCTAACACCACATTTTATATGTGAGGTTTGATAGTACCCTCCAGACATGTTTAAAGCCAAATCTTTGTTAAATGAGGTCCACTAAAAGTAAGATAATTTTTATTCTGGTTCGCCAGCAGATATTCTGTAAATATTCTTTAAGAAAACATAAAATTATCTAGAGAAGCATCTACCTCAAAAGTCTAGCTGTAATTAAGATGAGCACATATAATGGCCCTCATTGCTCACTGTACTGAGGGTTTGTACTATGTGCCATAGCAAAGTGGAGGATTCGCTAACACCACATTTTATATGTGAGGTTTGATAGTACCCTCCAGACATGTTAAAAATGCCAAATCTTTGTTAAATTAGGTCCACTAAAAGTAAGATATTTTTATTCTGGTTCGCCAATAGATATTCTGTAAATATTCTTTAAGAAAACATAAAATTATTTAGAGAAGCATCTACCTCAAAAGTCTAGCTGTAATTAAGATGAGCACATATAATGGCCCTCATTGCTCACTGTACTGAGGGTTTGTACTATGTGCCATAGCAAAGTGGAGGATTCGCTAACACCACATTGTATATGTGAGGTTTGATAGTACCCTCCAGACATGTTTAAAGCCAAATCTTTGTTAAATGAGGTCCACTAAAAGTAAGATATTTTTATTCTGGTTCGCCAATAGATATTCCTGTAAATATTCTTTAAGAAAACATAAAATTATCTAGAGAAGCATCTACCTCAAAAGTCTAGCTGTAATTAAGATGAGCACATATAATGGCCCTCATTGCTCACTGTACTGAGGGTTTGTACTATGTGCCATAGCAAAGTGGAGGATTCGCTAACACCACATTGTATATGTGAGGTTTGATAGTACCCTCCAGACATGTTTAAAGCCAAATCTTTGTTAAATGAGGTCCACTAAAATTAAGATATTTTTATTCTGGTTCGCCAGCAGATATTCTGTAAATATTCTTAAGGAAAACATAAAATTATCTAGAGAAGCATCTACCTCAAAAGTCTAGCTGTAATTAAGATGAGCACATATAATGGCCCTCATTGCTCACTGTACTGAGGGTTTGTACTATGTGCCATAGCAAAGTGGAGGATTCGCTAACACCACATTTTATATGTGAGGTTTGATAGTACCCTCCAGACATGTTTATATTCTAAATTTCATTGTGTCATGTGTACAATCAATGTACATTAATAGTATCAATTTCAAGTATTATAATAATGCAAATTGCTATTTACTTACTAGTTAAAGTAAAAATTGTGTTAAGGTAATGTAATAATCTATGTGTTTAATTCATTTTTGCTATCTTAAATTGTTTTTGTGTTATAGTTTTAGTTTTATATCAATTTTTTAATTATACTATTATTCTTATGAATTATAATATATTTTAAAATGTTGTATTTGTCACTTGCAAGAATGAGTACATTGACTTTGCAATAGGCTCATTTAAAAAGTGGCGATGACAGTGAATTGCAAAATCACAATAGACTGGTGACAAAATGCCATCTAGGTAATTTGTTATCTTCTTGTGAAAGGCAGACATTGGTTAGGGAGCATGAATAAAATAAACAATTAATTTGATAGTGGCTCAACAGTAATCACACTTAACATATTGTTCTAAGCTCCCCTTTGTGTGAAGATTGTAGTTTGTTCTGGTCACTTTGTATGTTTTCAGTTCAAAGCCAAACTATTTCACTAATCAAGTAGAATGCTTCTTACTAACCAATTATAGTGGAACTGTTTTCCATTGGCTACTTAGTTCAAAATGAGTTCTAACTCAATAGTGAAAAACATACTAATTTGATTTGGTGGTGAGATTTGAATTTTTTGAACAGTGTGTGTAATTTTTGAAATACTGTTATTGTGTGCATAAGAGCAATTATAACAAAAGTGTAAAAACTGGGGTTACCGTGCCGTAATGGGTTGACCGTTTAAAAAGAGTAGATCTTTTTGAAGTAATCAATCTGAATACATAAAATTATTAGAGATACCCTCAAATATCCTGAACATGTATGTCATTTGGAATGATTCCACTCACGATTATTAAAACTCGCTGAGAGGGGGTGGGGTGGGATGATAATAGTTAAGATTCCTTTTTCCTTGTTCATAAAAGGTAGTTTGTTTTCCATGTGACATGTATATATTATTTTAGAGTATTTTACAAAGATAATCTGTTTTTTGTATGAAAAATTTTTACATTGGCATATGTAGTAAAAATGTCATAATTAGTGTTATTATTTGGAATTGTGTTTTTTGTGGGAGGCAAAGCCTCTATACAGAAATTAAACCACACATTTAGTAGGATACTTTTGAACTAATTATAATTGACCTTCATTATCATGCTGCAAAATAAGGAAAAGTAGAAATGAAATGTGATATGGGTCATAGCCAACCAATTATGATAATCTTTTCTTCTTTTACATTTTATTATTGACGATAGATGATTTAAAAGGGTAGTAAGGTTTCTAACATGTTACATTTTGTTAAAAAAATACATATATACAATATTGTAATGTAAAACAATGGCAAATATCCAAAATCATTTTACGGTTATATGGGATTTAAGCGTTTATTTGTTGTAAGGGTCAACTATACTATTGTTATTAACCAAAAAAGTAACTCACCAATCCACTAATTTTTCAGAAAACAAGAATAATAGGTTGGAAAAAATCCTCACTCAATTTGACTATTCTTGTTCCCACCTTTTCCAAAATGTTCATTGTCTAATTAATGCAATATCTTCTTGTATACTTTTTTTTTTATTATTTTAAGAGGAGACCAATCCCCTTTTAAGCCTTATTCTGTCCCCGTCCTCATGGGCCACTGGCCTGTGCGAGGATCTTATCAAACAGAATAAGGGGGAGAGTGTCGATACAGTACAAGGTTGATGGTTACTGATAAAAAGTGCAACGGTCACAGACAGGATTTGAACCCGCGCTATCTCTAACTCAGACCCAAAGTCCACGACTTAGACCACACTCGGCCATCGGCACTCCCACAACACAACCAATACTACAATAATAAACCTTTGTATAACTTACTCTTGGATCCAAAAGTATACACACATACACGTGATTTTGAGTGCACCACAAACTAACTAGTAGATCTAAAATTATTGGAATTACATTACAATTTAAGTCGTTTCTTTCTGCGCTTAGACATTATAAAGCAAATCATTTTAAAGCAATAAGTTTAAATTTTTATGTTGCTAAAAAAAAAAATTGTTGTTTCGTGTTGTTGGGACTTTTGAATGAAACTGTAAAATTTGAAAACTCATATTCGAAAACTTGCGATCCTGTTAAGAGCAAATTTTTTATACAAGATAGGTACATTTTTCCTTTTTTCTAAAAAAGGTTGTTAAAATTACCACTTTCCATTTCATCCTTGATCTGGCTGTTCAAAACAATTTGACATTGGTCACATTTTGGAGCTCTTAAAGTTATTATCTTTGGTTTGTAATTTTGTAAACTACAATATAAAACTTTAATTTTTAACACCAGTTTGATGAATAAGACTTTGTTAATTCAACAGGCAAGGGTCTGTTCCTTGCACAGACTACCGAGGGTGGTGTTACCATGACCTTACTGGTCCTCTCGTGCTCTTGACTGCAAGAGGAAGCCATAATAAGTTGAATATTGTGTTTTATTATATTGACTATTTGGACCTCTAACAGTGGGTATTGCTTGCTATGAAGCCATTTTTAAATATTTACATTTAACCCATTGCGGATCGTATTGTTTCGGCATGCGGGCACCAACGGGCAACGAATTAATTTACGGTCAGCGGCCGCACGAACAGCAATGGTGCGCCACATCGTATCTCTCGCTATTGTATACTAGAAAATTCAGCTTTGAAGGTATTCGTTCAGATGGAACATGAGTCTGCTGGGGTATCCGTGATGTAGGAACGATAACACGCGAGCAAGGTTCCGGGGTGGCAGGGCTAATGTCTGAATCATAGTCTAAATAAAAGCGGCTCGAGCGAACCGATATTACAACATCCGGGCCATTGTCTAGACTAAACCTACAACATGTACGTCAGCGTCGTTTAGTTCTGTGTCACTAACCTCAAAAGGAATATAATAACAACTGAGGAAAACACCCAATCAGAAGAGCTAAAAAGCAGAGAGTAAATTCGTATGAAGGATTTTTCAACTCCGACATACAACTGCGATCTGTAGGATATGTATAAAACTTTTGAAAACTCTAAACGTAGACCGTTGTTAAACACTCTTAGTTGACACGTGAAGACGATCGCCCGATCTATCAGACATAACAGAACTATTTGGAGGGAAACTTAAATGTAGACCGCTTTCGCGACCTGAGCTCGTCATCATTAGGCCCGGCCGCTGCTTGATGAGCCCAGCTCGTCAGTGATCCGCAATGGGTTAACCTGTTTAATAATTGATTATATTATTTTGTTAAAAATTAAATTTCTGCTATTAAAATAAACAAATAAAAATTAAGATTGAAACTCACAATTCAGACTCATAGCTGCAAAAAATGGTATTCTTTAATTGAGCAATACAATTAAATTTGCAAATAAAATACTCTTATGGGGATAGGTAAGATTTCTTATGTTGGTTTTATAGTAACATAAAAACTCATCCATTTTAAGTCTTTATTAATGGTTTTCTGAACTGAAATTCAAAAATTTTAAGCTTATAGTTTAAACATAGAATATTGTTTGATTGAGTTGAAAATTTTCTCGTGAAATACTTATCTTGTATATGGCAACTTTTTGCAGCAATAATTAACAGCTTTATTTTAAATTAAAAAACAAGCAAATGATATAGTTGTTTTCAAATTATGTCTAAAGTTGTCAAAAACTTACTCAAATGTGTACTTCAATAAAAATGTTGAGGGGTCTCTTTACACAAAATTAATATTCTTTTTAAAATCTCATATTTATTTCAAACAAGAGGAAGTTATTAAAAAGACTCGTGTATTGAAATATTAAGCATTTGAAGTTTTTTAATGTCAGTACTATTTTGAAATGAATAGGAAAAGTTGTTTTCTGGACATCAATATTCTTTAGTGTCAAATTCATCTACTCTTGAAAATATTAATGGACTCATTTTTGCTAGTTCTATTACTTTTACAGAATTCCATTGAAACCACTTGACCATTTATATTTAAAGAACTCGAATGTTTCTAGTAATTATTTTTTGTCAATGGGTATCCATCTAAAATAGGAAGTCTGGGTTAAAATTTCATTTATTCTTTTTCTAAGTTCCTATAAAATACCTTCAATAATGGTCACAGTACAACTATTGCTGATGTAATATGGACAAAACACTTTTTCTGTCTTTATTTCCAGTGTATTATCAGTTTTATAGCTATGAGGTATGTTTGTTCTTGTGGACCTGCAACAAATACGTACTTTTGTATGTATTGAAATTTGTGTGTCCAATACATATACACAACAAATAGTTGTGCATGTACATTGGGCTTTGTATAATTTACCAAACCAAGTTATTGTGTGCGTAGGTTGTTGGGTTCATTTTCTTGTTGGCTGGAATGTGTGTGTACAATGACATGCTGCCTTCTCTGGCCTCCATAAGACAACGTCTGCGAGGCAACGGTGGGCAGGAGCCTCTCATAGAGACAGAAGACCAGCCTTAGTGCCCACGACATGTAGTTGCAGTCACATTATGTTACTAGTTCTGTAAGTGGTTGTACTTGATTGGTCCATCTGTGCAGACAGACTGATTAAGTAAAAGATCTACATATAGCCTATTATAGTTTTATATCGTGGGATATTTATTATGTAATCCTTAACTATAAAATAATATTGTGATTTTAGCTGTAAGCCTTGAAAAATAATACTAAAGTGTGTTACAAAATACCCTGTGGTAAGTGCATTTTACTTTTGTTTGTAGCATGTTAAGTTTTATGTTTTTGATGTAACTAGAATAGTATAAACTCCCTGTTGTTTTTCAATAGCAATGTTTAATTTGTAGGTAATTTGTTTATTTCAATATGACACAGTGGAACAATTAAGATAGTTTAAGATTGGTACAGCATGTTGTAAAGAATTAGAGATGTAATACAGTTGAAGAAAGACATTATACATCCATTTACTATTTTGAATCTTTTAGGCCATTTTACTTCATACACTCTTTGTGAAATGATATTCTACAATTTATTGGTGCAGTAGAATCTTGATTAACTGAGCTCCTAGTAACCGAAGCTTTTGTCAATTATTCAAGTACTACCACTTGGTGCATAGTCTGCATCGTGTCTGAATTAAAAATAGTTCTTACACCATTTTAGTAATAACAGCAGACATCTTTTAACTCCATAAATTTCAATGTTTGTTACATTTACAACTTAATTTTTGTTTAGTAAAATTACTTGTGTTTACTTGTATGAATGTCGCTATCTCTATTTATGACGGTTTATTTTTAAAATTAGCACTTTAAATAGATACAGTTGCTTAAGTAATAATACTCTGAAATATAAAATACAGCACTATTTCCAAGGATCTCTTTATCCCAAGTAACTGCCTGTAATCTCCAGTTAATCAAGGTTATACTGTGTCATATCTTTCATTGAGAAGATGTTTGCTTGTAAATTATTTTGTCCATTTTTGGTATTAGATTGAACTTTATAAGAAATTAGTTCTTTATATAATATTTGGACATTAACTCTGAATAACTTATTAACTAAAGTTTTGGCTTGAGGGAGACTTGATTTGAGGATATTATTTTCAATAATTAAAACATTTACCGGTGACCACAATGTTTCGGTTACCTTCTGGGGTGTATGTTAGTTAGTGATAAGAATAAAATTTATTTCATTGGTTCCTCTGACTCTGTAGTTGCAGCCATATCAGTTGGCAAGTGAGAAAAAAGTGTCTTGTTCTCGGTTTTACATTTTAAAAGACTGGATTTTTGTATTACTGCACTGTGACAAATGTTACTGTTTTTCAGTGTTGTAAAACATTTTGTAAATCATTGTAATTTTTATGAATAAGTTTGATCCTGTGTTTGATAGATAAATCACCTCATTTCATACACCTAATTTCCTGGTCATAACTCAAAATATTTCTGTTTACTTGAGAAATAGTAATTTAGATTTTATTCCAGACTAACAAAACTATGTAATTATTATAATAATTACACAATATTAGGAGGAACATTTGTTCATACACTATGAACTTTACTTTGACTCAAATGGTTACAGTACAATTAGACACAGATGTATCAATAGATTCTAGTCACAGAACTGTATTTCTGTCTTTTACTTAGGTGGTCTCACCTAATGCAAAATTTGTTTTGAAATTACTTATAATTATGGCTCAAAGATATCAGTGAGAAGCCACTTGTGATGTTATTTCCAGATGACAAACAATGGGTGCAGTGAAAATAATTTGTTTAAATCCAGTTTTAGATGGTTTTTTTGTAGCTATGCAAAGTTAATAACACCTGTATGACTCTTGGTTCTTCTCCAACTCTTCTTGGATAGTTTGTGTGCACTAACATGTTTTAATGTATTGATTGATTGGATATACACAATAACTCAGAATTTCAATGAGAGGATGGCTTGATCCAATGGTAAGATCAGCAGATTTCGAAATACAGCTGTTGAAAGCATTACTTTGACCAGAAGGCTAGCTGTGGAAGAAGTTCATTACATCGAAAAGAACTCCTGGCTCACTAGTGGGGAAATCCTTTTTCAAGCACACGGCTGTTATTGGATCATTTTCCTGGTTAATGTATTTGCTCATTGGCCTACACTAATTCCATATTTGTTACTTCTGAGTTGACAATTAAATGCACTATTGGGTTCTACAAAATCCTCTTCTGAAATGTGCTTACCGATTTATGCTAGATTCCATAACCCTGTGCAGTTTTAACATTTAAATTCGGCTCAAAGACGTTTTGTGAGAAATCTTGATCCATTCGTTTACACTAATTTACCGAAAAATACCAGTTAATCAGTTTCAAATTAGAAGTACTGCCACTGACTGACTCATAACTGCTGTTTCATGTATGTGAGACCTAAACAGCTGACTATGAATGACATCATGTAATATCATCGATTACAAGAGTGCTAAAAAATGAGATCACTTATTGAAGCAAGTCTAGCTTTCTGTTAGCTTGATATAGAAGAATATATTATGACAATGTTTTGCACTCACACACAATTAATTACTTTATTTTCAAAACACAAACAGAATTAAATTATTGGTATTATTCAAGCAATAAACAAGAAAGTTAAATATAACATGTTATAAATAAAACTTATTTTTATCTATTAAAATTTCCAAAATGAATTGAAAATATAGGAAAGCAATCATAAAAGTTTGTAGTATTTAACAATTTTGTTCGTCATACACAATCTGTCAATTAATACACAAGATGTTAACTTCTCCTTTAAAAATTACATTTGTTGCAATCAGCTTTTCTCCCAAGATGTTACACTTTTTTAATTAGTGTGTTTTTAGTAAACTGTGTGAACAATCTTTTTCTGAAAGGCACTTAATGTAAAATATAACTTTGTGTTATTATCTATGAATAGTGTAATGATTTAACAAATTTTTGTTTAAACAGGTTTGAATTTATACATTGTTACTATGTTAACTTGTTGCTGTGTATTAGTTCATGTTGGCTTGCTAGTGTAGGATTTCTTCCTTATATTTCAAATATATATTTTTGTATCGAAAATCAAATAAGTTTAACTTAAATCCCTCCAGTTACCAATATTTTGACATTTGTAAATATATGATAAGTTAATTTGTTTACTCATTAATTGATTTTGTCAAACTTCACACATACAGTACAGTAATGCCTGGTCAAGTACCTAACTCGTTTTCCTGTACAACCTTAGCTGTCAAACTAATAATTTATTACAGGGTGTGTAACTATTGTTTATTTATTTAGAGCGTTTGCATATTGTTTTAAGCAATAAAATGGTTAATATGCAATACAAAAACATATCTCTAGTATTATATTTTGTTACAACATTTTATTCTTGCCATTCCAGTTTTATTTTAAATATGTGACCATGCTGCACTTTGTAATGAAATTTTATAGTTTTACCAATCTATAGTCTACATATAGAATGAAAAATTATCTGAATTCAAAGTTTAGACCTTGTAAATTTCTTTCTTGAAATCTAAATTAAAAGGATTAAAATATTTTGGTTTGAAATATTTAGACAATGTAGGGAGACAAATATTTGTAATGCAGTTACTTTCATTATTGTATGTTGGATATATATATATATATATATATATATATATATATATATATATATATATATATATATATAAGACAAATACAAGTTTATTGTTTAAACCAGTATTGGTTTTGTGTAGAAATGTTGATTGTATTTTCAGCAATGCTATGGGCTCCATGACTTTTGGTTTTAATCAAACTATTTATTATTGATGCATTGTCTACATCATAACAAACTGTTCATGTTTTTTAACTTTATTGTGAGACTGAAGTATAGGGACCGTTGTATAATAAGCAGAATTCAAGAGTTGAGATGTAACATGTAATGTATGATAATCTTAAATGCACGGTATAAATTATTGTAATAAATAAATCTTAATGGGTTATATACTTGTACTCTTTTATTTATTAAAAGCCATAACTATTATTTAGTAATATCTACCACAAAATAATAGTAAAAAGTAACAAGCTACTGTCCTTCAGACATTTTATTCTGTTAATTACGATTTGCACCATTGGAATGAGCAAATTATCAAATAATAGATAAATAATCTTTATGAGACATGTTACCGTAAAAAAACATGACCATCGGATTGTTGATGGTTGGATATAAACGTTATTTTTAGTCTTCATAACCTCAAATATCCCCTTGAAGAATGTACTAAATAAGGACATTAGATTGTGATTGTGGACATACTTAAAGGAACATTATGAACGAAAAGGTGAATTTTTCTGACCAAAATTTTAATGTAGGATGAAACTTGGGTTTATCATTTTGAACCAGGGTTGAAAATACGTAGCGTGGGAAGTAAACCAGAAAGGATTAATTTTTACAGAAAGTTCAAAATACAAGCATTAGCAGGGAAACTATTGTAGCAGTGGTTTGAGATGTATAAGGTGCAGTTAAATGTGATTACTTAAGAGAGCAGCGAATAGCAGTCAATGACCAATATTATTCAGGACATCCTCATTGAACAAAGTCAACAACGCAATGAGAGGAACAATGTGGAGCACAAATAAGTCTCATTTTTGGCAATATACACTCTCACATTGCCCAACTAAAACAAGATATCGACTAGGAGTCCCTGCAAGGTTTGTCTGTAAAGTAATGAGATTGGTCGTTGAGTGTGCTCTAGTAACCAGCAGCCGCTCCCAGGTTTTTGGAGGTCTAAGTAACACACCAGATGACAATCGCATACAATTACCGACACATAGAAGATTATAGATGGCGCAAAAGTTCTCTTACAGTTTTTGTCAAGACGGAAAATGTCAGAACTGTACTTCCAGAATAACAAAAACGTTGAAGAATGGAGGGAAAATTTGCTTTAATGTGTATTTATTTACTCAATGGCCTTCATAATAAAGATTATTGGTGGTATATAAAAACAAGGTAGAAGTATGCCAAGCCATCTGTCACATAACAGGCTTTACTAAGGATAGAAATGGATATATACTATTATCGTATTCAGTCTTGTTTATAAATGAAGTTTTAGGCAAAATTTCAAGTCTATTGCTAAATATTTTGAGGTATCATCCAGAGTGTGTAACGGGTCAAATTACGACATTTGAATATTCGCGGGGAATCGGCAGACTGTGACGTCAGTGAATCACATGTTGTCGGAATTGAGATTTATTCAATTAATAACGGAGAAATATATTAAAACTTCATTATGGGAACAAATTTAATTAATTAAAATGAATTAAACATAACCAAAATTCGTGTTTTACAAAAGTACTAAATAAAATTACGCAGAAAAGCCAATTGTGGGATAAAATGACTTGCATATTGATGACGTCATAAAGCACATGTTGCTAAAAATTTAAATAAAAAGCTTTGGAAAAATAATAAAAGAAAATAGAAAGACTTAAATTGATTAATTATAGTGAACGTGATAAATTTCGACAATTATAAGAAAAGAATCAAATTATATTTAATCGTGAAGACGCTGATTTGAACGGGAGAGGGGATGAGTATTGTTTTGAGTCGGTATGCGTAGTTTTATACGGAGAATCCTTCTTCTCTTTCTAGACTTGAAGCAAGGAGGTTGTGCTCATGTGGATCCTCCTGGGACAGTAGTGATAAAATTAATAGGAAACTGTATTATGGTGTATTGAAGTTTTAATAAGGTATGGGATGTTATGTTAGATTCTCAAGTTATCAAAGCAAGGTGAGTGGAATTATATATGTATGGACAGTGTAATATAAAATAAATTGACATCAAGGTCATTTGCTTTGACTTTTATTTGAGTGTCCCATCTATAAAGAAGTGTGATAGGAACTTTAATGGAGTGATATTGAGTTTTTTAACCATTATTCAATCTATTTAAAAACCTGACATAGATATAGACTTGTTGGTGATATCAACAACACCACAGACATTGAATTTTGATAGTTATTTGGTATCAACTTGGAATAATATGAGTTAGCCAACACGAAGTAATTTACATAACCAATGAGAGGGAGCACATTTTGAATACCGATTGGGAGAAAATTGGGACAACAAACGTGGGTCTGGAACGTGGCAGAGTTTCAAACAAACGAGGGGACCGTAGCAAAAGGACACAGCTAGCTTTGGGCAGATCTTGAGCAAGATGGCGACCAACGCAATCCGCAGCAAAATGGCGCACAACAACGTGGGGCCTCAACAACATTGAATACCGATACGCAGCAAAATGGCACAGCAACGTGGGGCTCGCAGCAAGTGATGGATTCATTAATGTTCAGCCAAATCCTATTGACAGACATGCACCACTGTTGAATTCAAACTTGCCCATTTAGAAATAGTTCCATATAAAATTTCAAATAAAAGAGAAATCTTGTCCATCTGCCAAGTAATAGGCTTTACTCTATTGTTTAGGCTAATAAGTATAGAGCTTTCTTGTGATACTCTTACATCATGAACTTTACACTCACACTGTCATCAAAAGAAGGCAGAGTCTAGTTTAAAACTAGTTTGAGACCTGAAACAAGCAATATATGAATGCAGTACGAACACGATAAGTATCTTACTCTGTCATCAGTTCATAACTCATCCTTAACTTCACAAAAACATAGGAATATTAGAGATGTTTTAAAGGGCCTATTGTCTAATTCCCAGTGCCTAATAATAATTACATTATTGTTACTATTAAAGGGAAACAACTCTTATAATCACCTTTCTTTAGGTAATTTGTATCCTTTCTTCCATTATGAGATTTTGCGTTTAAATTTTCCCTTATGTAGAAAACTAAGTCAACTTGTATGTTGAACTGAAAGAGCAGTTAAGCTCCTAATAATATAAAGTTCATTGTTACACATAACAATGACAAATATACGAAACCCTGTTTCCTTTCAAATCAATCATTGTAAATAATAAATTTAAAACAAAACCGTTCCAATGTTCATAGTGATCATCCGGGAGTGGAATGTCCTCAATGTAACTTCAATCTCAAGCTTTGTTTTATGTAATGGTAGTAAACTCAAGATGAACTTATAATGAATTTAAATTATACTTATAAAAAATAATGTAATGATGCATAAAACAAAGTAAAAGGAAACAGTAAGACAACATAAGTTGGTGAAGCGAAATAAAATTTTTAAACCGTACACAAGCAAAGTTGTCTCACTTGTTTTCTAACAAGTGCGAGAACTTTAAGTACCTTGGGGTCACAATATCAAATAAAAACACAGATGAACCAGAGATACAAAATAGGATCAACTCAGCAAATAGGATGTGTATATGCATGCAATAGGATACTTTCAACCAAATCTCTCTCTCACAAAACTAAACTAAAACTAGAATATACAAAACAATTATATGTCCAGTCCTTTTGTACGGATCCGAAACGTGGAGGCTAAATAAGAAGGATGAGAAAAAGCTTCTAGTTTTCGAGAATAGAATTTTACGTAAAATTTATGGGCATCATATGAACAAGGGGTATGGAGAAGAAAAACATAATAGAGAGAAATCAGGGAGCTCTACAATAGTACGGATGTAATCAGGAGAAATACAAGTGCAGAAGACTCCGTTGGGCAGGCCATGTTTTGAGAAGAGAAGAGGAATGCAAACTGAGGAGGGTAATGTACGGTAACCTAGAAGGAAGACGAACCCCATGGGAGACCGAAAAGTGAGATGGTGAACCAGGTGAAGGCTGATATGGAGAAGGTGGGCGCTTCAGAGGAAGATGCAGAGGACCGTTCAAGATGGAGGAGCTTTGTTGGTGCGGCTAAATATCTCACCTCCGATATAAATGGCCCTGGGAGTAAGTAAGTAGTAAGAGTAAGTACAAGCAAAGTAAACCCCTCGTACATGTCCTTTTCTTACTCTTAACTAACATACACCAACAATTTCATACGAATTATGGAGTGTTACAGAACTTTTATCAGATATTTTAGGAGATTGTTTCTATGGATATAGTAAACTCATTTTTTGACTGTTGTTGGATGTCTGTATGTGTTTTTCCTTGACACATATTTCTTTATCCCTTACACGAACCAAATTGTGCGTGAATCTAAACATTAATAGACCTAATGTCTATTAAAAAATTTTGTAATATCCATTTCAAGATGGCAGTTATTAAAAACTTGACTTAAACTATCTCAAAACAAGCATTTATCAACTATTTATAACATTTTTTATTAACATTATATTAGGAACTCAGCAACATATTGTTTAAGTAATGAGTGATAAATAATCTAGTATGACAAATTTAATGAAGGTAATAGATGTGCTTCGTGGTTAGTTGAATAAGTTATAAGGACAATTAATAAACTTTTTAAAATCCACAACATTGAGTTGAGTTTATTCTCAAGCCAAAACTTTTGAACATTCATATCTATATATATAAAAATGAATGTTTGTATGTTTGTCCTTTATGGAATCGTGAACTATTGGACCGATCATGATGAAAATTTGTACGTATATGTATTTTTCCACGGAGAAGGTTTATAAGCTATGCCCATCCCCTTTCCCGATTCAGGATTCCGCCCCACTGGTTACAGAAATACCCATAAGAAATGCATTGCAGCAAACATATGTTAACGTCTTTTCAAATTTTTAATCAGCTGTTCTTTGTAAACATATATTACACTTATAGTTTTAAAGCATAGAGTAAGCTTAAGAGAAACGACAAATTTTGTTTAAACTGTTTTTGCAATCACTGTTAAACATAGACTTTACTATCCAGATAATACAATTCAAAATTTGACGTAAAAATTCACCTTTAACTGCAATATTTATTTAATATAAACCATGCTCATGCTTGATCAGAAGAGTAATGCAGATATCATAATTACTATCTTACGTTGGCTACAAATATAAAGAATGTTATAAAATCAACCTTAGTTGTTTTTTTTGACAGAAGTATGGTTCTCAAAACTCCGTGTGTACATATTCTCTCGATCGAGACAACAAAGCAAGCTCAATCGTGGCATCGGAGATATAACTAATTTAATCTAAAATTTATTATAGTAAAAAAAAAAATTTACTAAGTAATATAAGGACTTCGGTTCTTAAGATTTGCGTGCGAAGCCGTGGGTAACAGCTAGATAGAGGCAGGAATATGGTACATACCTTCATAATACGCCCAAGAGGCTCACGATGGAACGACTATCAATTATCTCAGCAATGTTTAGAATGTGATAGAAAAAGAATAAGTGAATATAGTGTACTGTTTTCAACGGGAAATTGCGTGCGAAGCCCCGCGGGCAACTTTTGCAAAAAATTATTGAAATGCGCAGCAAAGCGCGCCGGGCCCGCTAGTCTATATATATAAATGAATGTTTGTGTGTTTGTCCTTTATGGAATCGCAAAATATTAGACAGACCATTATGAAAATTTGTATGTATACTATACGTATTTTTCCACGGAGAAGGTTTATAAGCTATGCCCATTGATGTAACTCACCACCAAGCGGCGCTGCAAAAGATAAAAGGTTTCAAAGCGCCTGCACACTATAAACTGCAATTATGAAACAGTTACGTATATTACATAGCCAAACACTTTGTGAAGGCGCTAAGTTATTATGTATATTTGTCTTTAAAGATACATTTCTGATTGAACTTAAAGTTTGAGTGTTAGACCACTTTATAATAAAGTACATGTACGTGCACAATGGCTATGGCTATAAACATAAACAGATTTTCTTGATCATGGCAACAAGGCAAACTCTACATCGGCGTTGTAAATATAATTCAATTAAACCAGAAGTTCACATACACGGGCAAAGCTTACAAAAAGCGTGTAAAGCCGCGCGGGAAACAGCTAGTTTGTTAATAAATCCCACCAACTACCAAGGTTTGAATTATGTTATAGTTAATTTGGTTCCTTAATACTTTCTTCAAAATCCAGTCATAATATTATAGTGTTGCAACTTAGGTGATATCATTGTTTTAGCAGTATTAACATATCTACAACACTGTCCCCCACAACACAATCCATATCATTGCATAGTTACAAATTGCTATGATATGTATGGAAGAAAACCATCTCCAAAGCTAGATGATGGACATTTTCTATTCATTCTACGATATTCTGTGAGCAAACAGTAGAGAAATTTCGTCAGAAATGATAGACTTCTCTCTCAGTCACAATTATAGTATCGTAACTTAGGTGATATCATTGTTTAGCAGTTTTAACATATCTACAACACTGTCCCCCACAACAATCCATATCATTGCATAGTTTACAAATTGATATGATATGTATGGAAGGAAACCATCTCCAAAACTAGATGATGGAAATTCTCTATTCGTTCTCCGATATTCTGTGAACACACAGTAGAGAAAATTCGTCAGAAGTGATAGACTTCTCTCTCTCACCAGTATGATCTCTTCAATTTTGGTTAAATGTGAGATATCTTCACCAGAAGACGAAAAATTAAGTTGTGCAAACACTTGTTTCATGTCAAAATATAAATAACAGGAATAAATCTTCTTTAAATAACAATATCTAATCTTGTTAAATCAACCACAAGGCTTCTATCTTATTAGTAATTATAAGATTTACCTTGTATATTTAGGAGTCTTAAAATACTAGTGGAAGCACACTCACCTGGCAAGTGAGAGATCTGTTTTTGAGTCGGGGCAAGTACTTTTTGTAATTATTCAATCTTTAGTGATATTAAATTATGCTATTTTCATTTATACAAATTTAATAAATGTTGAGTCTTAAAAGTGGTATAAGCATAATTTTTTTTTTCTCAACAATACCTTTATTGAAGTAATAACGAAGTTGTTGTATTTATTCATTAGAATAAAATTACTGATATTTTCATGTAAAATAGTAATCATATTTGAAAAATATTTCTATGTTAAATTTGTTATTGGAATTCGTTTTTGCCTGATGTGTTATCTGTCTAAAGTGGTTCAGGGTATATTTTTATGGATTGCATACATTGTTTTAGGTACATTCAGATATATATATATATACAGGTTTTGTGACACAAAATATTTCTCTGTGGATATAGTACACTAGTTTTTTATCCTCAGTTTAACTTAATTGTTGCACTTTTAGTAGGTATATAAAATGGGGTTTTATGCTGGGTTCTTGCACTGCCATTTATTCTTTCTTAAAAGTCCCTTTTTACCTTCTTAAGGAATGCAACCCCATCAACATTCCACTGAACATAACAGGAGTGGGTTTCAATGTCGTTTTAGAGCAGAATCTCATAGTTCTGAAATAAAAACAGGTCTTGTTAATCATCCGTATTAAATTACATGTTTTTGCTGTATTGCTCTTCTATTCCATGCCTATCATCTTGTATTGGATGTATTGGTGAAGGCCACCCACTTAGTATTCTTGGGTTGTAACCTAGATTTCTACTATCTTTCTGCAGATCATTGGGAATGAGACGGCTTTCTTAGCTATCTTTTCAACATGTTAGTTCCATTTGAGTTTCTTGGACACGAGATAGTGTCTTGTGGCTTGGAGATATGCTTTAGATTTACTCTCTCAGCCTGATGGTTTTCAACTACCTATTTGTGAGTGAACAGTAGAAGAGTATAAGAATGGTTTTTCTTGAGATAGTGAGAGATGAGTATTTATTTCAGTGCGACTAGAGTTTCCCTCTTCCTTCCTCTCCCAATAAAGTTATAAATATGATAGCTAAGTTCAGGCATTTGTTATAAAAATACTTTGCATAGTGAATATGGAAAATCAGCTTGTGTCCAGTAAAAAGAGCCCATTCTTCCAATAGAAGGTTTAGGACGGCTCACTTAGGTAAGTGTCTACCTCATTATATAAACATATCACTACATCTTTTTCTTCAACTGACAATTTTTCTTAGAATATAAGAATTATATAGAAGATGGAAAAAAGCTTTAAGTAATTCTTAATTAAAATTTTTAAATGTTGAGTCTTTTGATAATATCTTATTCTTGTTTGAGGAAGCAGATATTTATATGTATAGATCACAGTTATTTTTGCATATATTTATTTGACTAGAAGAATAAAAACTCATGTTGCAATTTCTTATTACAAATCTTATTCAGCATAAGCAAAGCAGGAGCCTTTGGGCCAGTTTTGAAAAATTATTTTACAGGATTTTCACACTTTATTAAACTTTACCAAATGATTTTTTCAGGTGGAAATAAATCAGAAATATGATACGAATAATAGTCCTACATTAGTTTACTGCTTGTCTGCCTGTTTTATATATTTTATTTATATACTTTAATATATTCAGAGAACATTAAGGTATCAAAGTAGTACACATACAAAATGTTTAAACTTGAAATAACTCAAAAATGTATTTTCTATGAAAAATTTATGAGTAGTAAAACATGGCTTACTTTTTGCATGATTATTCTAATTCTATTAAACTATGACAATTATAACAACAGAGTATTGAAGGTTTTGCTTAACACTCCTCCTCACATAAATATACACTAATCGAGTTAGGAAAGTTTACATACCAACCAACGCATAATCAGCTGATTATTAGTTTTAAACAGGTGAAACATCAGATTATTGTTGTTGTTTAACACACTTATTAGTAAAATTAATTGTTGACTGTGTTCTTTGTTGTGTAGCCCTGAACATCATAAATAATGTGATGGCTGTGTATCTTGAGACTCCAGAATCATAGCACCCGCTTACACTGCAGGTCCAAAGCATCTACAGTAGGAATAGAATACTTATAATATAATTGAATAATTAAATTAGCTGTTGTTTGTTCTCAAATGAAAACTTAAGATCTCATAAAAACTATGTTTAATTGTCTACACACATACAGAGAGCTCCATTATTCTGAAACCATAGATTCATAAGTTAGAATAAACGCAATGCATGTGTACATGTTTGTATGTCTAGATGCACAAATAAAAAATGTTACTTTGATGCTAATGGCGTAAGAGTATGTGGACAGTAATTTTTCAAACCTTGTTCATTGTAACAGTTTAGGATTGATTACAGAACACTCTACATTTGCCAAGTTAAACTAACTCAATTCGTAGAGTAATGATCACTGATTTGTCATACACGCTGGTTTTTGGCTTCAGGGATGTTATAGGCCGTTTGCTTTCTACATATCTGGCCACTGGGAACGTACTGAGGGGTCACGCTTCTACAGATGTGATTCTATCAGTAAGGTTGGCAAGGTCCCCAGTAAGGAAGGTGAAAAGAAAATAATACTCCAGAAGGCCTGGGACCCACGAATATTATTTAGAAGCTGGATAGCTGATCAGCAAAAGTTAGCCTTGGTAAAGTAATGCAGCGTTTACCAGCTCCGTGGTAGTAGGCCTTCAGTTCAAAGTTCAGTACACAACTCTTGCACAATGGATGAAGCTCTCAAGAATTACATGACAATTGATTATAGCGGTAGGTTTCGGAGAGGATGAAGTGAAGGAGCAAATAAATTTTCAAAAAAATTAAGTAGGCGCATGACTCGTAGAAAAACGGGAAGGTGAGGATGGAGAAGTCGCTTCCTTATTTAAAAAAAATTAGTGGAGATGAGGTACATTTTTTATGTTTCAGGATGTCACACAGCTCTTTCTATATATTGCATATTGTAGGAATAAGTGAATTCTTGGCGGATACGCTTAACTTTTAAATTGGTCTTTATTAAAACCAAAATTCGAGCTATAATGTTGATTGGTCCGGAGGCGTCTGAACAGGAGAAATATCGGAAGGAATAAAACGAAATGTGACGTAGACTGGAGCCAGACTGGCGTCTGCTTGCGCCGGATGAGAACCGGTCTAGTGTGGGTGACGTAACAGGAGATGCAGATAATAATATTTTTGTAGACTGTGACGCGACTAGTGGTTTGGATCTGGACTGATGGGTATGAATCAAGTTAAAGCGCTTCCACGAAGGTCGTAAAAACAGATCAAAGGCAGGTTCATTTTTCGAACCACTACGTTATGACTGTTTATTGGGTTCGAAAGAATGCTGATGGACATTGGATACTGTAAACACTCATATGAAAATCCTAGTTCAGAAGCAATTGCATTGATAATTATTCAACTCCCTATTCCCACAATCAACGAACGCCAGCGGCGTTGTCAACTGTGATGGAAGAAAATTGGTACCTGCACCATTTCAAGGTTATCTTCAATGTTGCATCCTTCATGAAAATGCCTTTACACTGCCTTTTGTGATAGCATTAGTTATCTCTGTATGATTTTTATCAAATAAAGAGTCTGGATTGTGTTTTCTCAAATAACAGAGTGTGATGTTATCGCGCAGATTTAAAATGTTTCAAATGTGGTGAATTTGTATTCTGTCTCTTATCGTGCACCTTTCAAGACAGTAACGTAATGCACGTAATACAATTTGGTGCTTCCTACCAGCAGTGCTACCAACCACAAAGACATTTATCCTTTTAGGATTACATGCAGGTAATAATTTCGCAAACCTTTTACTCAACCTGAAACTACAATTTAAACTAGTTTTTATTTCTGGAAATAATGCTACATTTGGACATATATCATATTCTAAGATTTGCACATTCGTTCTCATATTTTAGAATTGTTGATGTACTGCCTATGATTCTATATTTGAAAGTTATAATATTTTTAAAGCTTAATCAATACAGCCACCTCTTATTTATTACCACACATAATCGTACAGTTATTGTATACCGTACATAAACTCAGCGACACGGGACGTTTAAGGTTGGGACACACATAACCGCACCGCGCCCGACACGTCAGTCGGCCCGCATGCTGGCCGTCATACGGTGAAAGAAATTGCAGCGCAGTTTTTAACCTGCAAGTCCACACATGTCCCGCACCGACACCAGACCGTCGTGGCCGCACCGCGCCCGCACCGTCACCGATATGTGGAGTTTGAATTTTGACGGGCACACGTGCGGTCTACGAGTGGCATCATATTATGTTGTTTACTGTTGCGTTCTTCTTTTTAAAACTATTTAAGTAGTCTACACGTTCTATTTTATTCAATTATTTAATATAGCCTACTAACTCTACATCCTGTGTTCTCCTTACAAAATCATATTTATTGATAAAAGTATTACATTTTTCTTACCTTAGAGTTAAACTAGTCATATTATCTTATTGTGCATACTTTCTTATTACAACAAATTTGAAAACCATGTTGTACATTAAGTGATTTTAAACAACTAAATTCGAATTATGAAAAATCTATAAACATTTTTCATTAATTAAAAAATGACAAGCATATAAATTATTTGCGCAAAAATCTATTTTTCTTTGATGTATTGAAGTTACTTGATAAATTTATTCCGGTATTTTGTAAGGGTCATATTT
This sequence comes from Homalodisca vitripennis, assembly GCF_021130785.1. NCBI lineage: Eukaryota > Metazoa > Arthropoda > Insecta > Hemiptera > Cicadellidae > Homalodisca > Homalodisca vitripennis. The sequence continues at coordinate 21,677 of NW_025784333.1, forward strand.
AGAATGTTTCTATGACATTTTAATTTTTGTATTCTTTTCACTTCAATAAAGTAAAAATAAAAATATTTTATTTACAATAAGATTTTCAAGCAAGAAAAACCCATGTTAAAAATAAATAATAATAATAAATAATTTATTTCCCCAAAATAAACAAACTGAGTATTACAAATTAATATTATTGCCAGTGCTTTAATAATAAATTAATACTATGACATAACGTATTTACAATAGCAGTAAATAACAAATACAAAAACAATTTCTACTTACTTTATTTCTAATTTATGTACTTAGAGTAATAAAATATAAAAATATAGGTTTACATCCTTTTAGATTTTTCTTTCTTTTTTTTTAAACTAATAATTAGGCCAATAGATTTTACAAAATAAGGGAAATTTAGGTACCCCATAAGAGGCTGTGCCTGGGTTGGGTATACTATATACAAATAAGCGGAATCGAGCAAGAATGAAATGATAAAAATGAGTTATTGAAGCTTATGTAGTAAATAATGTAATATTAGTCTACGTTTCAAAGTTTAAATTTAGTTAATATTT
>NW_025784334.1:0-25712 GCF_021130785.1 Homalodisca vitripennis
TAATATTGATGAAATCTGTTATTCTCTGTAATATTTACTAATAGTACTTACATTCTCTTTCTCACAACATTGTATTTTTTTAATTTTATATATTCTCGTATAATACAATATAATATCAAAATAAATAAATAAATAATATATATACATATATATATATATATATATATATATATATACAGTGGTGTATATTATGTCTGGAAACACCCAAATATATCCTTTAAGTAATTTAAATTATAAATTTGGAAACCTCTTACAATCGTGATAGAGATTGGGCATCTACTTTTTGGAACAATGTTTTGTTATGTCACACCAACGGGGGAACGTCCTGCCGAGGGTATCGTGAATATTCTTAATGGAAGCTATACCTTGTGATACATAATTGTTTAAAGGGTAATAGCTTACTGAATTGAATGCCCAACACAACCGCATTCTCAAAGGAATTATTCTATCAGAAAAATAGAGCATTTTTAGTATTGAAAATTCTAACTGACTGTTCAACAATGTAATTTTAACATGGGTTTCTTTGCCACAAAATGTAGTAACAACACTAATTTTTTAGCATTTTTTAAATGTTCAATTAAAATAAAATAAACAATTTATTTTTAAGCTGGTTTCACATTAGTACACAATCTTTACCTCAGTTTTTATTAGCAATGAATAAAACTTATGAGTCAACTTTTTCTCTGATATTTACTTATGAATCTGTAACTTGGTGTTTTCCAAGTCAGCAGGAAGGTTTAAAGAGACAAAGGTTCACTAGCCTATGGAGAAAACATTATTGTGTTAATTAATCATTCTGGGTCTAACAGGTTTTCAGTTTGTTGAAGGCATGGGAGCTTTTCACTAGACAGGTCTAAGCTTGGGGAAAAATTACAATATGGACCAAAAGGTCATATCATTCCTGTCGAGTTAAATCAGTCGTGTCTCTGAAGCATTGCGTGTCAACACAAGTTATCAAAATTACAATGTGAGTTTCAGTTTGTTATTTGGCATTTTAATGGAATTGGTCTGAAAGTGAACGAATTATTCTGTTGATGGATGCGAGGAAAGGATATGGCGATCGTCAAAGATCTTATCGGGAAGTTTGTAATTTGTTTTAAATGACACTTTCCCAGAAAGGAATCCCAATAAGTGTTTTCAACAATATCAAAAAAACTATTGAGCGTTTTTGAAATTTGACCAGTGGAGAGTGGTACGTAATCGGGCCAAAGTCGGTAGGATACAATCTGCAACCGGCGGACAGATGAAGAAACATGCACTAGATGTTTTGCCAAACATTTTATTGAAGACCCACATACATGCGCTCATGTAAAAGGCTGCACAGCAAACATTGATATGCACCCTATGTCTGTGAGTATAAGATTTTGGAAAATTAATAAATAACAAACCATGTTAAAGTTCATTTAGTCCAACAGTTAAGTGAGGATGGATATACGACAGAAGAAGTTGAGTTTTGTGAAACTTGTGGATGCGCTCAAATGTAGATGACAATAGAGATTTTCTGAGACACAACATTACCTATTTTTCTGATGAGGCAACTCTTTTTCCTAAATGGCAATGTTTAACAGGCACAATTGCCGTTACTGGGGCTAGTGAAAACCCACATTGGATTACTGAGATCCCATTCACTAGCAACCACAAAAATCCATTCTGAAACGTATGGTGTGGAATTTTTTAGGTTAACAAAATTGTTGGACGCCCCTTTTTTCATCAATGGAAATTTAAATTGGCCTGAACTTTACTACAATATTGATGCTACCAAAATGAAATAAATCCCAGGCTATTCAAAATTGCATCAGGAGAATACTTTGATAATGTATGGTTTCAGCAGGAATGGTGCTCCACCCCATTATGGGGAGACAGGTAAGTAGAGTATTTGGAATTTAAGGTTTCCTCATAAAATGGATTCGGCCGAGAGAGGAGAAATCGAATGGCCCTCCCAAGATCTCCGGATTGTCATCCCAATTCGATTATTTTCCTATGGGGTTCATTTAAAAATCCAATTTGTTTATAGAAGAAAGCCTCCATAATTTGGAAGACCTAAGAAAGCAGGATTATACCGAGGAGATTGCTTTGATAACTGAAGAAATGTTAGGCAACTTCTGTCGAAATCATTTTTTACAATCAAGATTGGCTCATTGTCAAACCGTAGAAGGAACACAGTTCGAATAAATTGCTTTGACACCGAAATGCAGGTAAAACGTTTGTTGTAAGTACTTTTCTAACAGCATACATTACTTTTTATTTGTAATGAAGGAAAATCAAATAACATAAGTATTTCCATAATTGTACTGTAATAAAAACTCGGCAAATTTTGCTGTGGTAATAGAACCAGCTTAAAATGAAAATTTTTTGTTTTTACTTTTAATTGAACATTTAAAAAATGCTAAAAAATTAGTGTAACATAGCATTTTGGTGGCAAGGAAACTCATGTTAAAATTTCATTGTTGAACATCAGTAAAATTTTCAATACTTAAAAATGCTCTATTTTCTGATAGAGATAATTCCTCTTGCGAGGATGCGGTTTTGTGGCAATTCAATTCACGTAAGCTATTTACCGTTTATAAATTATGTATCACAAGGTATGATGGCTTCCATTAAGAATATTCACCGATACCCTCGGCCAGGGACGGTCCCCCGTTGGTGTGACATAACAAAACATTGTTCCAAAAAGTAGATGCCCAATCTCTATCACGATTGTAAGAGGTTTCAAATTTATATTTAAATTATTTAACAGGAATAATAGTTTGGGTGTTTCCAGACATAATATATCACCCTGAGAGACAGGGGAGGAAAGTGAGAGAGGGAGACTACAAGCTCTTAGAAGAATATATTTCACGTTGAAATTACAGCAATAATAGTTTCAAATATATATAATCCTCGAAAAATTTTTACATCATTTAATTGATTATATGATTGATTTAATCGTGATCACGTCCAAAAATTTTAATCTTATTTTTTTTATTTAAATGCCGACTAAGTAATAGTGTTATATGAGCTCCTGGGCTGTACATTTTCTATTTTTGGCCAGTGATAGAAAAGTACTACTCTGAGAACAAATATATTTTTGCAAAAATTTTTGCAAAGTTATTTTTTCTTTTGACTAAGAAAGACCGTAAATATATTAATTTTGTTAAAGGCAACTAAGATTTGAAACCCTAGATTGGTTTGTTGTGATAATATTATGCATTAAATCTCCAAAACAGTAGATAAACAGAGGTTTACGATTATTCTTTAATAATATATAAAACTAAATCTAATCGAATCACATATTAATATAATTGGTGCCAGGAAGTTTAATAATAATAAATTTATTTAGATTACATAGACCTCGTTAAAACGCATACGTATGTAACCTATTTCATGTTTTGGCCTTGTTATCTTCGTTATTTACAAATACTAAATGGAAAACTGTTCTCAAATACATTCAAGGAATTTGAGTGGGAGCTTTACCCTCAGAATAAATGAGATATTTCCGTTGGCATTTTGTATCTTCAGCTGAGTGAAGCGGCTAAGAGATTCAAATTAAATATTTGATATTAATGGAGAATGTTTGTAAACAATAACTTTCCTCTTAACTTTCATTACTTAGGTGTTAAATTCAAATTAAATAGTTGATTTTATCAATTGAGTCCATAACAACGATGTTTAAGATTTTTTAGTACCTTATTCCTATTGTCATTGTCATAATTAACAAATTACTCTATAGCTTTGGGTATTTGTTGTTAATCGGTCGGCTTTCAGAGCAGTTCAAATTTGCATACCTTTAAGACAACCACACCAAAACAGCGAGTCAATATGAGGGCAGTGGGACAGGATTGGCGATTTTTTCTAAATACTTTAACAATGAGTTATGAACCTCAGGCTTGTAGGGACATTTTTTACTTATGTGTTAGAGTTTTAGGTTTACTGATACGTTCCTGGTTTAACATGACATGGAACAATAATACGTAAATGGATCACACCTATTGGTTCATTGGCTTGAAATAATATAAACTACCGGTACACAAAACTGATCACCATTCTTCCGACAAACGTCTTCAACGACAAATTAACATATTTGGAATAATTGATCAAAAGTAAAATGTCTAGTACTAGACCATAAATTTCTTCATCTGGATTCCTTATCTTTACAGTATTGATTATGGCATCCATTAGAAACCACTAAAAGAAAAGAAAATAATAAAATTATTTTAAAAATCAAACAAACTTAAAAAACCTGAAATGTTAAACACAAACAAAAAATTACATTAGGCATAGAAGGTAAAGTCTATAGCGAATGGTGTGGGATCATTTAAATTTAGTCTACATGGTGTTACGTTAATACGCAATAGGTCCAATTTATTAGTGATATTGATACTTTTTTTACGGAACTATTTGTGTGGTTAATTTACATAAAACCGCGTATTTAGTACTGTATGTAATAAACATTGTAAAGTACAATGGTTTGTGGTGATGATACAAGGTAAAGTTGTGCAATATTAGAAGTAAAGTACTTTCAAACTCCAAGCAGAGGGTCTAACTTCTTGTATCGCCAGTGTGTGGTTGTGGTGATTGTGTGTGTGTGTGTGTGGTGGTAGTGTGTGTGTGTGTGTGTTGTGTGGTGTGTGTGGTGTCGCTGTGGTGTGTTGTGGTGTGTGTGTGTGTGGTGTGTGTTGGTAGTGGGATGTGTGTGTGTGTGTGTGTGTGTGTGTGTGTGTGTGTGCGTGTGTGTGGTGTGTGTGTTGTTGTGGGTGTTGTGTTGTGTGTGTTTTTTTTTTGTCTGTGAGGCTGTCTATCTGTTCTAACTCGTCGCGCACGATATCCTTCAAAACGAACCAAACCTAAAAAGGACTCCTGTAGTCACTCCGATAGGACATTCTTGGCTGACCTCTTCATTAATAAAATTATATCATATATACTAATCTAACATATAAGATAAAAGGAGAAAGCCGATCTTTGTTTTTAACGCCTTATTCTGCACCGTCCGCATGGCGGCCCACTTGCGCCTGTTGCGGAGATCTTATTCAAACAGTAAATAAAGGGGGAGAGTCGATAAACAGTTATAAAGGTCGATGGTACTGATAAAAAGTGCACAATAGGTCTCTATGACCAGGATTTCGAAACTAGCGCTATCTCTAACGTCTGGAGTATTCTGGAGTCTGGGACACTCAAAGGCCAATGTCATTAGACCATTCACAGCCATCGGCACATCCCATGAAATATATACATATTATCATGTATAATATGTTATATATATACAGTAGAACTTACCTAATATTAATATATATATACTATATATATAGTATATATATATATATATATACTGACTACTGCTAATATGCAGTTTTTTTCCAACCCACCTTAGAGTACATTGAAAATTAGAACCAGTCGAGCATATAAATTCCTTATTCTGTAAGAGGAATACCTCTATGGACTTTCGCATAGAAAAAATCAGGTTGTGTGTTTATTCTAATACAGATACAAATTGGCACTCACCAACTCACCCTAGACTACTGTATATGTACTTTCACACCCTATTTCAATTGGCCACAGACATGCTACTTAATTTTATTACCTTAACAACATTTTTATATCCAATTTAATTTCTTTAAAAAACCTTACTATATGTTTGAAAATTCGTATTGCCACTCAAACTGCCTCGATAATTCCTAGAAAACCACGTATTTCCGCCTCCTCTTGCTTTAACAATATAAACATTTGGAATGCGTTATGCCATCCTGTTTAAGCCGTATAGACATTTACCTGTAAAAATAACTAAATAATAAAACAACTCTTTTAAAATACTTACAGTTATTCAGAACAACTCAAAATAAATTCATGTCTCTTTAGGGTAAATGTTTTAGAGTTTTATTTTAAAATCTGTTTATTTCGAAAGTTACGGCAGTAAGTGGTTCACTATATCACGACATATGATAACTGTGTTATTGCTCTCTGGGTTTCTAGGAGGTTAAAAAGGAGTGCAGATTACGTAATATTTCCTCCATATCGTGGAAACTCTAAAAAAAAACCAGAAAAAATCTTTTTTTATTTAAAAATGAGAATTATTGATGATTAACCTAAAATGTACCATGCATGTATATTTATTATACAGCATGTTTTATTTATTTACGTAGAAGAAATTCAACTGTGTGTGTGTGTGTGTGTGTGTGTGTGTGTGTGTGTGTGTGTGTGTGTGTGTGTGTGTGTGTGTGTGTGTGTGTGTGTGTAATTATAAATCTAATTACGCAATATGGTAACAAGTACTGGGTAATAACGGCCGGGTTATTGTTAACTTTTAATTCAACATCAACTAGATTAATATATACCGTATATAATGAATCCAAAGTGGATCACGTTATTTACAGATGAAAAGTAAAACACATTTTTAAAACAATTACAGACTAGTAGTTTAAAACCATTAATACTTAAGTTTACGTCAATTTATTATATTTCAGCTATTCAGTTCCAATTGTTTTTACTCTTCTCCAATACAATGAGTTCAATTCATGTTGGCCACCAATACGATTTTAGTTTTGTGTTCCAACAACAGTTTGTTACAATCTTTTACTGTTACAAACTTCGTTGTCGACCGTATTTCAAATGTGTTACAAACATTTTCTAAAGTTGTAGATTAAACAAAAGATGCTCTGACGAAACGCAACACTTCAATACAAGAAACACACTTTAGATCGTAAAGTTCGTGCTGAACCTTATCTAACTTGTGAGAGCACGTATTTTGTTCTTAATTTAATACGAAAAATACAAGTAATAAAGTATTTTATTTTCATAAAGCTTTTTCATGTTATTACTTATAAAGCCAAGTGAAAACCTTAATCGTAACCAGTGCAAATAAACAGAGGCTATTAAGCTATTGCGTGTGAAGTTGGATTAATTTAAATCAAACTTTCAATGAACATTTTGTATCCAAACCAAATATAGTGCAGTACCCTGAAAATGAGTTGTGACAAAATTGGTTTACCGGATTTTTACTCTGTTTTCGTTTTCTTGAGTAAGTTGATTTAGTTGTTTGCTTGAAATCAGTATTCTGTTTAAATTTATAGCATTAAAATATTTCTCTATGAAATAAAATGCACGTTAAATTTGATAGAGGAATCCTTAAGGAATCTCACTATTTTGCTATTTACTTGTCTTAAGTCAGTTTCCTAAATATTATTTATTTTAAATCACGAAGATTTCAAGGTATTGCACTACCTTGCTCTAAATTCAAGCAATGTGTTACGGTTCTTTCTGGGTTTTGCTTCAAGATTTCATAAAGAGCTCGAAGTAAAATTTGTATGTTCCTCAAAATACTAGAGTCACTCTTGAGCAATATGTCTTATTTAAAAGCGCGAATCCTGCATTTTAACAATACACTTTTGAGTAGCTGCTGAAAAATTTGTGAACTTAGTGAGAGAGGACGCATGATATACCAAAAATGAACGACTTGTCAAAAGAACGAATGGGAAGTTCAGTGTAAACAGACTCATTATACGAGCCTCCTATATGAATTGCTGAACTATGAATGGATGGACAGTACACACTGCTTTCAAATCCTCGGGTTATGCTAAGCTGTGGAACTTCCTCGAGAGTACGATCTGCTTAAAGAGAAAAAAGTAAATAAGTATGTTCCTCGAAATACTAGAGTCACTTTTGAGCGATATATCTTTATTAAAAGCGCGAATCCTGGCGGAAAAGGCAATTATAAAAAGCAACCTGTCAACTGCAAGTGAAACATCGCTTGGTGAATTATTCATTTTGTGTATCAGCTTCGCGGATCTGAATGTATTTACCGTAGATTACCAAAACAGTTGGGAGCCATTGTAAAACTTTGGTATTGCCTCGAATTTTAACTACCTTATTATATGGGCTACAAGTGATAAATCGTTAAAGTTAGACACGGTAAAATGACTCGCATCTTCCAATAGGACCTAATTTAGTTATTGCCACTGTATTTAGTGACTCAGGCAGAAGCTTGTGGATATAGGGGAGGGATATTTGTTTGAATTTATGAATAAAGAGGGGTTTGTAGGAATACGTAAAATATTTAACCCAATAAAGAGGTTCGGATATGTTCCCACTCAGAAACAAATAGAATAAAATTCCTAAATTCATTTTAAAATCTACTTTTACCATCATATAGTTCGAAGTACTAATTTAGGCTTTGTTGTATCAGAATAGATTTGTTTAATAGTCTATTTAAGTAAACTTAGTCTTATCAATAGTATATTGAGCCGGTTCAATACCTATATCTCCCCGGCTCATGTGTGTTTTATATAGTGTATGTGTGTGTGGTTTATTGGCTGCAGAGGCCACTGACCATTTGAAGGCGTTTGGCCTTTCGGGTAGAGTGGCAAAGACTCCGAGCCGTGGTGTACAAGTTAGGAGTAGCTCCAGTTTAATATATTTTGTTTATTTAGTGTTTGTTAGTTTTGCTGAGCTATTCTCCTTCTGACATGTGCGGCTAAGTTTACGGCCCCTCACTGATGAGGTCCAGGAGATGAATTGATTTTCTGCTGTCATCTCTCCATCATGCGTGAGTCGCAGAGAACCTTCGATTTTGCGCTCTCGGCCACCATGATGGACATTTCTACTAGTCAACATCTGTGATACCCTGCTCATATTCTTTTATTTATTTGTTATTGTTATTGTTGCCATTTATATAGTTAATATTTTGTTATTTAATTTTAAGTTAGTTTTAGATATTATTTAGTTATTTCTTGGATTTCATTAGGAGCCCGCCCTTAGCCGAAGGATACCGGGTGGAATTGGCATTTCTTGTTTCAAATTATGGCGTTTCTAATTTTTGTATGCAGGTGCACCTGACGAGGATTGTTTGAGGTATACTACTGCAGTCACTTTTTATTTTTTTTATTTATAGTATATATATATATATATATTTATTTTTGACTGGATAGGCCTATGCGGTGTCTTAGTAAATGAACCTGAGTATACTGACCACGGTGTTCTTTTTTACCTAGTTTTGTTTTGATCCGGCATCCCGTTCGCCACCATGGGCGCGCGCTTCCCTGATGGTTTGCTGTGGGTGTGCGAGCGGCGATTGTACGGTTTCAATGGTAGCAGAGCGTGGTTAGCTGCTCTCTCAGCTGTCTCTCAGTTCTGGTTTTGTTTGTTGGTGTAGGTTAGTGTTAGGTAGGGGGAGGTTAGAGTACACAATTTTTTTTTCATTAGGAGCTCGCCCTAGCACAGGATACCGGGTGGAATTGGTTTAGTGTCTTGCTTCCTGCAGACTTACCCTTTGCAGGGAGCAAGGGACTCTAAATTGCTTAACCGCTAAATTTATCTAACTGTACTCTACTTCTCCCCTATCAATGTGTTGTTTTGTTATATTTATTGCTTCTGTGTTTGTAGGTTGTGGTTAGTGTATATTTGCAGGGTATCCTTCTATTAGGTAGCGGGTATTAAGTTCTTCACTTGGACCTCGTCAGTGTAAGCCTTTTGTGAGTTGAGTCCACTTAGGTTACTAAGTAATTGTTGCGTACGCTTTGTTGTTTATTGTGGTATTTATTTGTCTTAATTATTTGGTATGGCGTTTTCCCTGGTGCCTGAACATCTACGCAAGCCCGAGTTGGTTTTTTGAGGTCCTGGCGAGAGGACAGAAGCCCGAGGGAGATGTGAGGGCATTAAGAGCTCAATTACGGGCTTGTATAAGCGTTGGACCGCAGCTGGAATGCAGAGTTCCAAATTAACACAGAATTTGAGTTTTGTAAAACCCGCATGGAGGAATTAGAAGACGATATTAATTTTGAGTCACTTCCCATGTCCGGGTCAGCAAAGGCTAGATTGGCATCTCAGCTTTTACATTGGCGTGACAGAATAGTTTTACTTATGTCAGCTCCTAGTTTAAACTCTGATATTAAAAGTTGGGCTTTTTCGGCCAGTAACAAATTAAAACAAGCCTTAGATGGTTTGAGTGAGGTGCGCTCGGTGAAAGAGAAGGGGTACTATTTACCGCTGTCACTCCAACGGAGGTTCCCACTAACCATTACTTTTGCTAACCATCCACCGGCTCTTTCTTTCGAGCCTCCCAGAGTTACTATGTCTCCGATGGGTAGTGGTGAGGCATCATCTATAGTTGTGCCTTCCTTTTCTAGCTTTGGCAAACTGCCCCATCCTTTGGGGAGTGTTTTACAACACTTCCCCAGAGTTGAATGGGCTTGACACTAATTTACTTATCCATTTCCTTCTGGAAGTTTTTAAGCTAAGAGAATTTCCTGGTATGACAGACTGCCATGCTTATGCAGATTTTAGGCCGCTTTTTGATTGCCTTCTAGACTGCCTTAAGAGAGGTACCACCTTTGACCAGTTCCACGCCGAGATCTTGGAGTTCTTTGTACTCTGCTCGGGTTAGCGAGCGCTTGCGGGTGGAACGCGTTTACCGTCCTCAGGCAACAGACGAGACGTTGAGCCATTTTGTCGGGGAGATACGGGATGTAGCCCGGGTGTTGCGCTTAAGCTTGAGCGAAACGGAGTTGGTGAGCCTTACTTTTGGAGGGCATTAAACCTGAAGAACGCTCCCGTTTGATTTTTTGTAGCCGTCCCGCATCTTTTGCCGGATTTGGACCGCCTCTCCATCATCTCTAGAGGGGTTCAGGATGCGGATGATCAAAGGGAGGCCATGTCGAGGAATCTTCCTCACTTGCCTCCGGGGCCGGTTCCATGCTCCGGTGCAGTCTGAGCCAGCAGCTGCTCCTTCCCGTAGGCAGCCTCCTACCTGTTATGGCTGCAAGCAAGTGGGACATATTAGACCGTTTTGTCCACTTAATAAAAAAAAATAGTAAGCTTGCGGACGAGTAAGCCCGACTCGTGCCGTAAAGGTAATTTTGAGGGGAAATATGTACCTAGTTTTGATGGTAAAAGGGTAGCTGGTTTAATACAGAACAGAAAGAAAAACAGAAAGAAATAGACTTGGGGACAGTTATCATCGTTGGCCGAGAGGGGAGGTTGCTGCTCTGGCTGCGCAGGGAGTAAGGGCTGCCCGCTCCAACCTGCCCACAAACTGGATGTGCTTGTGGGGAATGTGGTGCAGAAGGCCCTGGTTGATTCTGGGTCAGCACGCAGCCTGATTTCTTTGTCGTTTTTTGAAGATCTAAAATCCTCTGGGCTAATACGGCAGGTTGAGCCTAGTTCCACTTATCTGCTGGACTACTTCACGCACACCTTTACCTATTATCTGTAGTGCCCAGATTCACATCAAAAATTAATTATTTCTCTTGGGATTGGAGCTTTTTGGTGGCTAAGGACCTGACTTTTCCTTTCATCTTGGGAGCAGATTTTATCGGATATAAAACTGGCATGATTTTGGATTTTGGCCTCCAGTCATGTTTTCTTTGCTTTCGCCAGGCGGGTGCTCGTTCCCTTTTCAGATGTCGAGTCTCGTGGGACTGCTGCCTTAGAGATGGAAGATAAGAGCTTGACTCCTCCTGACCAACTAGGACATCTTACGCCGAAAGAGGCTGAGGACATAAGGCAGATTTGTTTCCAGTTTTCCTGAAGTCCTAACTGACAAACTGGGCACGACCAATCTCTTGAAATACGAGATTCGTCTTACAGACACCCGTCCTGTACGTTCCCATCCATATAAGCTTGCTCCGCCCAAGATGGAAATTCTGAGAAATATGATTGATGATTTACTTAAGAGTGGGGTAATCGAGCCGTCTTGCTTCAAATTTTTCCAGTCCAGCGTTTCTAGTGCCGAAACCTAATGGGAAGTCCAGATTGGTCCTGGATTATCGAAAGCTCAATGCTCAGATAGAAATTGACTCCGTGTCTCTCCCCGATTTGCATTCTGCTTTCGACTGGTTTGGTTAAGGCCAAGTATTTCTCCATTTTTGATCTTAATCAGGCATATCATCAGATTCCTCTAAAACACGAGTCTCGACCTCTCACTGCCTTTTGTGTGCCTTGGAATTTGTACCAGTTCACCCGAGTGCCAATGGGCTTGGCTGTGGGGGCCCAGACACTCACCAGACTCCTGGATTCTATCTTTCATGATGTCAAATTTAAGTTCGTGTTCAACTATCTGGATGACCTGCTTGTGTACAGTGAGAGTTATGAGGAGCACTTGACTCATCTAGAGGAAGTTCTAACTAGGCTGCGAGAGTCTGGCCTTACCGTCAATCCTGAAAAGGTGAGTTTTGCTCAGCCTGAAATATCGTTTCTGGGTCATCTTGTCTCTTCTCGAGGTGTTTGTATTGATCCAGAGAGAACCCAGGCAATCAGGGAGTTTCCTCCTCCTAAGGATGCCAAGGGGATTGCCCGTTTTGTGGGAATGATAAATTTTTATCGTCGTTTCATCCCCAATGTTGCTGAAGTGGCGGCCCCTCTGAACTCTCTTAGGAAAAAGGGTGCCAAGTTTGAGTGGGGTGAAGCGCAACAGACTGCTTTGTGAGCAGCTGAAAGAGGCAGTGATGCAGCCTCCAGTCTTGGCTATGCCTGATTTCAGTCGTAAGTTCGTCTTGCAAACTGATGCTTCCTCCTAGCCGTTGCTGCCTGTTTTATCGCAAGAAGTAGATGGTATCCGGCAGCCCATAGCTTATGCTTCACGCACGTTAACCCCTTGTGAGAAGAAGAGTTGTTCTGTTTATGAGCTGGAATGTTTGGCTGTCGTGTTTGGAATTAATAAGTTCAGGCGTTACCTAGAACATAAAGAATTTTTTGTTGGAAACCGACAACCAGGCACTTTCTTGGCTCCTTGCCCACCCCCGTCAGCTCGGGAAGATTGGTCGCTGGGTAGTCCAAATTTCTGCCCTTTAAGTTCACAGTGCAGCACGTGCGAGGCACCCAAAATATCATAGCGGACACTCTGTCACGCATGTATCACTTACCCAACGACCACCAGAATTTATCAGAGCCGCCATGTTTGTGGCGTGCTCCTAGACTTTCCTCTGGCATTTTCGGACATTGTTCCACACCAACTTAAGGATCCCGAGCTGACTGCTATCATCAATGAGCTTAAAAACGGAGGTGCCCACCCTCCTTATTTTCTGTACCGAGGTGCTCTATGCTGCCGTGACAAGCAGCGGAGAAAACCTAAGTTAGTGCTGCCAAGCTTTCTTGTACCGATGGTCTTTCAGTATTTTCATTCTTCTCCTGTGGGCGGACATCTAGGAATTCATAAACCATCGCGAAGATTAGGGATCAGTTCATCTGGAAAGGTATGGACCGGGATATTGCAGCTCGAGTACGTTCTTGTGAACTGTGCTCGCTAAGCAAACCCGCTCAAAAATACCAAGTTGGGTCTTTTGTCATCTGAGGTGGCGGAAAAACCTTTGGAGAAGGTTTTCATTGACTATTTTGGGCCTCTCCCGCGTAGCAAGTCCGGAAATAAGTTCCTACTTGTTTGTGTGGATGCCTTCTCCAAGTTTGTTTGATTGTTCCCATTGCGGAGTGCTACCGCGCAGCTCACGGTGCAAGCACTTCGTAACCATTTTTTTCAACACTTTGGAATCCCCGCCACCTTAGTTTCCGATAATGGTTCACAGTTTGTCTCCAATATCTTTAAAAGAATGTGCTTTGGGCACGGAATCCGCCATGTGACTACTTCCCCTTCTATCCTCAGCCTTCTCACGCCGAACGGTTTAATCGCAATCTTCGATCTGCTCTCATTGCCTTTCATGCGGAAAATCAGACCACCTGGGATCAACAACTACCTTGGATCCAATTTGCCTTTAATACGGCCCAGCATGAAAGTCACAAGGCGGTACCTTTCGAGTTATTATTTGGCTTTCCGCCAAACAACCCTTTGGCGAACCTTTGGAAAATTAGCGATCTTCTGCCACCTCCTGGTACTCCAATGTCTGACCAATGTGAAAGCCACTTGGGAGGCAGCCAGGCGGAATCTCATTCGGGCTAGGGAGTTAGTAAGGAGGAAGTACAACCGAGGTCGTATTGCCCAATCCCTTCCAGGTGGGGGATCTAGTTTACTGCAAGGCTCACCCAGTCAGTTCGGCTGTGGATAAAAGAGCTGCTAAACTTTGCTAACAGGTGGACTGGTCCCCACCGCATCTTGAAGTTTCTGACTCCGGTGACTGCCCGACTGGGAGATCCTCAAGTCCGGGAAGATTTTCAGGAAGGCGCACATATCCCATCTGAAGCCTTGCCGGAGTCATCCGTGATTTCTCTTTAGTCTGTGCGGGAGGGTTTTAGGTCCAGAGGCCTGATCACCTCTGCTCCTTCTTCCTGATCAAGGTTCCTGTTTTCTTCTTTGTACCCACGCAACTCTTGGAGTGATTTCTTGCCTCCAACTGGATTTTCTTGGTTTTCCCTTCTGCAGGACTTCAGGGTTTCCGGTTTATAATTCTTCAACCATTGGGGGGAGAGGCATTTCGTTTGGTTCTTCATTTTGAAGAAATTAACAGAGGGGAGTTACACTCCTTTTGGGGGGGGGAGTCTGAGCCGGTTCAATACCTATATCTCCCCGGCACATGTGTGTTTTATATAGTGTATGTGTGTGTGGTTTATTGGCTGCAGAGGCCACTGACCATTTGAAGGCGTTTGGCCTTTCCGGTAGAGTGGCAAAGACTCCGAGCCGTGGTGTACAAGTTAGGAGTAGCTCCAGTTTAATATATTTTGTTTATTTAGTGTTTGTTAGTTTTGCTGAGCTATTCTCCTTCTGACATGTGCGGCTAAGTTTACGGCCCCTCACTGATGAGGTCCAGGAGATGAATTGATTTTCTGCTGTCATCTCTCCATCATGCGTGGTCGCAGAGAACCTTCGATTTTGCGCTCTCGGCCACCATGATGGACATTTCTACTAGTCAACATCTGTGATACCCTGCTCATATTCTTTATTTATTTGTTATTGTTATTGTTGCCATTTATATAGTTTATATTTTGTTATTTAATTTTAAGTTAGTTTTAGATATTATTTAGTTATTTCTTGGATTTCATTAGGAGCCCGCCCTTAGCCGAAGGATACCGGGTGGGGAATTGGCATTTCTTGTTTCAAATTATGGCGTTTCTAATTTTTGTATGCAGGTGCACCTGACGAGGATTGTTTTGAGGTATACTACTGCAGTCACTTTTTATTTTTTTTATTTATAGTATATATATATATATATATATTATATTTATTTTTGACTGGATAGGCCTATGCGGTGTCTTAGTAAATGAACCTGAGTATACTGACCACGGTGTTTCTTTTTACCTAGTTTTGTTTTGATCCGGCATCCCGTTCGCCACCATGGGCGCGCGCTTCCCTGATGGTTTGCTGTGGGTGTGCGAGCGGCGATGTACGGTTTCAATATGAATAGTACGAGTAAAACTATACACACAAGCAGATGTATTATAGGTTTTATAGCTTTGACCTATAGTGTAACAGTAGATAACCATATAACATTCCACCTTGGTGGTCAATAATACACTAAACTTATATTGTTAATCCTAATTTACTATGTATATTTACATACTGTATTTTTTAGTTTTTTATAACATATTTCGTTGTTCTACTATTATCAACCAACATACTCGCTTATTAGAATAATTTTCTTGCACAGCGTTTTAAGTTTTTTTTTAAGTATGAAGATAACTATACAGAAAGGTAATATATAAAAAATATTTTCTATTTCTGTTTTACAAAACTTTTTTAAAGAATATAATTATGGTTGGATTATTTAACTCAATTGCATTTTGTAAACGTCTGGGACAGGTTATATAAAGATCGTAATATTTATAATTTAATTGGTAGTTACTAATCTAATTGATAATTGAATTGTCACTAATGTGACATAAGACGACACTGACTCAGTTGCAGTAACAACAAGTCTGTACATGTGAACAAGCATGATGAAACCATATGTTAATTAATGAAACCTGAAACTCGTTCCTCTATTTACCCACGTTTGATTGCTAGTGTCAGTAATTAATAAATCCTTGCATTATTTATCAACGATTTAATTAAAATATCTGGCAAATAAACACTATAATATTTACTCAACAAATTATGGAATTAAATTAATTGGAATTATAGGTTTATACAATGGTAGTTAAAATAGTGAAAATGTATTGATTTAATTTGATTACCAAAGAATGAAGTTAGTGGTTTTCTAACTGTTTTATTTTACTCTTATGTCTTTATTCACTAGGTTTTAATTCAACTTTCTAACTTTAGACACTATCAAAGACTGTATGAGTATACCATAGAATCTGTTAAAATATTTGGATTATAATGTAGTTCAGTACGAACTGCATAACTTACGAATGCTACAGTTTTTGTCTATTACATACATTATTTTATACACCTAAACTATTTTATGACAATGCCAAATAAAATTATATATGCTAAACATTTTTCATAAACGCCTATTTATGGTGTACAATAATAGAGCGGCCAGTAACCATGTGTGGGTGACCGTAGCGTTTTGATCCCCGGATGAGTGAGTCATCTTGAGGAAAGTGGTTTTCACCATCTCCAGAGATTTGGGTAGGTGGACTATGTTGTACTTGGGTGGGAGCAAGGTAATCCTTAAAAATATATCTTCCAGTGGATTATAATGACACCCCCATCGTGGCCTTGAAGTTACATGGAGCGTCGTTCTGGAGGGCTGCGTAGATTTTCTCGCAAAATTCTTTCTCTGGAGAAAAACATAAGTCCCGACGTTCGGGCAATGGCGGTGCAGACTTCGTACTATCAGATTTTTCTTCACTTACTCTGGGATCAATATGCCTAAAGTTTTTCTATGATGAGCCGGCATAATGTTCAGTTAATGGCATTGAAACATGACTTTTGCGGTCTTGCAGCGTACCTACGAAGAGGTCTGTAGTCAATGTGGGGGAGACGCACCTTTTTTCATACTGTTATCCATTATGTCCCTTCCTTTATTTTTAAATAGCCTATTAAATTGTGTTTACGTAACCCAACCAATTTTTTAATAAATAAATAAATTTTAAAAAAACTATTTTTAAATACGATTTTCAAACTTGGTAAAAGGAATACAAGTGTTATACTGTATTCAGAAGGGTTTATATTGTAATACAAATTTATGGTGAAAGAATTTTTATAGATATTCAAATAATTGCAAAACATAAACATGGGGGTGGAATATGGATATTTTCAGCATGTACAATCAAACATGCATCCATCGTATATTGTTAACATATCGTAATATGTTTATGATCATCATCAGGACAAAAGTAGACACAAGCTGTAAAACCGAGTCCACCTGCGTCAGAAAATCCATGCAATTGAATGAAAACTTGCTAATGAAAATACTCGTAATCTATTAATTTTCCGGTGGCAGGATTTTGTCTCTGCCTTTTAAGGAATAACGGAAAACACTTATCATAAACTTAAAATACTTCAACACTTGTGAATATATAAGTGTGTTGGTTATTTAAAGCTAACCCAACAATACAGTCTATAAAACGTGTTACTTTCATAAAAAGTAACATTAACAGTTCTCAAACACGATGGATTCTAAATGTTCAACGATGGATCGTCAGTTAGAAAACAATGAATAATAGGATAAGGAGTCGGAAAATTCGGAACAATACGCAAAAAATGAGCGATCCCTAAGATACGTGTGGTCTTATTACAGGGCTATTTACTAGACGAACATTCATTAATTTTACTCAAAAGCAATACTTGGATGAGCATATTACAGTCCAAGAAGTATAAAATAAAGCTTATCCAAATCCCATGGTTGGACTTGCACCATCATAGAACTCATTCGTGTCTATGAATAAATAAGGAACGTACAAGCATCATGCTAAAATTTTAATTTTACACTCGGTACTTTTTTTCGAGATTTCTTACCAGATTATATTTTGTATTTTTGTTAATTAAATTTGGTTTCATACAAGAGTGTTTAAGATAATAACATTTCTGATAGCTAGGGAGGATATTCAACGCAAGAATGCGCTGAAATTAAATATTCATAAAAAGTTCTAAACATTAATTTTCTGTTAGAGTTTTTTTATTTTAATTTATGAATAAAATTCGCATGTTTATGTATTAATCAATGCCATCATACACAATTTCAAGCTGTAGGTGAGTTTGGCTTTCAGGTATCGTTTGGACAGGCAAAGAGATAGACAGACATTAAATATTTTCCAGACACACGGGTAAATTGCCGATTATTGTCTAATCTGTTTTAGCCTCTTAAGGAATATCCACGAGTAATAAAACTATGATAACGGCAACTAAGTAAACTTCGATTCATTTGATAAATTACTAATTTCAATTCATAATTATTATTTTATCCCGAGACACAAACGTTTATATAACATGCTTAATTTATGTACCCAATATACAAACTTAACAAAACAAATATTTAATTTGAGTACTGTAAGTGTTTAACTTTGTAATGCCTTAAGATAATAAACCATTTGTTATCACTCACGATCTTGTGGTTTCTCAGAGTATTAAAACGATGGAAATCATAACACGCACACAGCTTTGTAGAGAATATTACATCAACAATACTTCCATTCTTTGAAATAATACTGTTTCTATTGGTTTGTACAGTGGTACATTTTGTAATGTCCTTGTATCAGTTCTCATTTTAAACGAACTAATTGAAATTCGATTGTGAATTTTAGGCTCTCTATCCAAAGATATTAAAGTATTTTTTAAATATGTTCATTCATTTCCGATAACTTCGATGTTTCAAATAATTCTGAAGTAATTGCTTCAGTAATTGTTTGAGTAACGATTATTAAATGTATTTCATTTTACTTAATAATAAATTATATCCTGGACTGTCGTCTTATTGATATGATGGAAGGAAAGATCTACGTCAATATAAGATAAGGTTTGCAGTTATAGAAACCGTATCTGTCTGAATATCAAGGTTGATAAATATAAAGTCTGTTTAATATCAATGAAAACAAAATCTCGAAATCTCCTAGGAATTCCCATGTCATTAAACAATTTCCAAAGTTGGTGGGTCTGAAGGGTCGACCCGAGGTAAACAAGTACCAATATGAGCACGACCACGATCAACCGAGCTGTCCACGTATGGCAAGCGGCTATCGACTCGGGATAGCACTCGGGAACCGTGGACGGCACGGTTGTCACATAGTTTCGAGCCTTCGCTCACGTGGACTCCAAGTGAATGTCAGCGCCTACTAGGCGGGATTCGGCCTAGAGAAGTTTAGCCATAATCGCATAGTACGGTAGCTTTCACACCACCGGCCACACTGACCGATCTCGACCTGCTGGTTTTCTCGTACTTATCAGAATTACTATTGCAACGACTATCAGTAGGGTAAAACTTATGTCTCATGAAGAGATGGTCCAAATTAAGAACATGTATTAATTCAGTAATCCAGACGCTATGAGTAATAACGGAATGTGTTTTTGTAATTACTTTCCAATACACAAAATGAAGATCTCATCAGAAAGTGGAGAGAAAAATTCAATAAATAACGGTAAAAAGTTATGAAGATATTTGTTAATAATACATATTTTAATTCCACAAGAAATTCTATTTATTAAACAGACTGCAAAAAAGTATCGGCAGCCATGTAATGCATTTCATTCAATTATCGAGTGGTTTTATTGAATAGGGCTGATCCAACCATGCATTCCAAACATATTAAGAACTCCACACTTTATAGCCCGTAATTAGCCCCCTCGTGATTTCATTTCTCCCCAAGAGTATGTTTAGTATTGTTAGTATATATTCTATAGTACACGGAAATCTCGTTGCTTGGCCTTCCTATGTCAAATAGGAGAATATCATTTCGATTAAACTGTTAAAAATCCTGTAAAATATGTAATTTTGCACACACAGCCTATTCCATATATGCATTTTTTACAGCGGAAATGTTTTTAACCGTTTTTATTTATTTTTATTTTTTTTGTACTACACAAAGATTTTCACTGTCCTCTTTCTTAGCAGCCTTCAGCTATTCGTATAATACTTTGACTAATAAGCTAACATTGAAAACTACTCACTTTATCAACGGGCCACTGACATATTTAAATATTTAAAACGGTTTGATTTTTAATGTGAGAAGTGATATATATGTGTATCATGATTAACTATTTTTTTTTTCTAAAAATAGGATCTGATCTTGCCGGCTGACCGCACATTATAAACTGCACTTCATGTAAATAGAACCCCACAATCTTAGGAATAACAGAGACAAAAAATGTTTTACTTTTATTATTGTGGAGAATAGACACAAACAAACTAAATCAATATAGGTCTATTTAGTATCCTGGTTTTTTATATAAGCTATTTAAAAGTTATGTGATTAAGAATTTTAAATGTATGACAGCGAAATGATTTGCTTCAAAAAATCACATTGAGCCTTATCATCACTAGAAAAACATGATATGTTACTAAATTAGTCATATATGTATAGGCTATATTAATTTATTGAAAGGTATAAAATTTAAATTAAATTTTCATAAAACGAACAGTAAACATGGTTTATCTTGACCATGTTCAGTTTTTGCGGTGCGTGCGATAAGAAGTTTATTGAAACTGACGCAACACAGTTTGGAGTTTATATTGTGGTTCATTATATAATTTTGTAATGATGTACTAATATCGATTGCCGATAATCGATTATTTATCGATTACTAGTATCGGTAATACCCAACCTAGTATCGCTCCACACCCGAAACGAAACATGCGATTTCAAAGGCATTTCCATAATACTCAAATCCATTACTATATAAATAAAAATCATATTTGTATTCGTCGGTAACTTGCACTTTTAATCCCTTGTCTAGAAAAATTGGATAGAAAAATTCCCCTTATTTTTCCAATACTCTTTAAAATTCTGTATTTTCTTGTGTTTTACTGCGGAATTACTGTGCAAAATGAATCAGGGGTTCTCTTTTTCCGCCTCTTCACCAAAAAATAGCACACAATTAAACTTCCCCATAGTCTTTATTTATTGATTTTTAATTGTCTACGCCTACAGTCCTAATTATTAAATAAGTCTCTATTAACACTAAAAACGTCTTTAAATGTAAATAATATTTAATAAATATCGATATTATAAGGCAATTTGAATTTAAAACCGATGGTCACGAATTCAATTTTGAGCAGTGATTTCCTTTAATTCGTTTCGAACTTTATGGTTGTTTTACAATTAGATTCTATGAGCTTTAGGTAGAATCTAATTGGAACGAATAAACTTTCTGTTATTTACTAAAATTTATGTTTATTCAAACCTTTGTAAAATATATTAACGGTTTTAGTTAAGACGGTTTCGTATTTCCCAATGTTTTATTACAAGTTATTATTTTACAAGCAACAACTTGTGTAAGATTTTAAAACATTATTTGTCTATCAGAACAGGTCCCGATGCAGTTAAATGAGCGTGGCAGATGACAGGTTTTGTACCCAAAGTTCATGTTTCTTGAGAGCACCTGTACTTCTTACCTCTTAAATGTTTTGTATAATTTGTTAAAATTTCCCTTTATTCCGAATCTTTCCCCAAAGGTGGAAAAAGATAGTCTGCCTTAAACACATTTATTGTACAAAGTGTTCAAACGTTGTCAAACACATCGATTGTAATGTTTAATAATCACAACATTTCATTGATAATGTGTTTCCCCCATTTTATTTTTATTTTTTGTTTACATCAGTTTTAAATCAGTAGGCATACCGCTTATACAAGTTACATACAAGGACATGAAAAAAAAAACACGAGTGTTTTACTGTAGTAGGTTCTTCAGTCCAAAATTATGTACCGGTAAATTTTCGCCCCAACGATTATATTGCAAAATTATCAACCTTTTAAGAATAAGAATAACTAATCATTGGATTTTTCTTGTTCATTTTTAAAGAACGAAAAAAAATGAAACAAATTTTTCTTGTTCATTAATTACATCTGCACATGTAATAACCAAAATAATTTTAAAAGTTATTTAATCTAAAAAGAAATTGATCGTTTATAACCAAATTCTGAATCTAATGTGTAAATCTAGTAAATGTAAGGAATATTAAAATTACACTACAGCTAAAATTTAGGTAAACAGATCATTCTAATTATAAGATGAATCATTAACCTTTCCTTTTTAAATCTGATTTCTTTGTCGGGACCTGAATAGTTTCCACGTAACAGGTGATGGAAAATTTGTTGTTTTCTTATATGCATTTGGTTTATTACAATTATTGCTTACCTAACCTGTTGAGTATTAAGTTCGGTTTTAATTTGATATTTGACAGGAAAATTTGGGCGTAAAGCCCCATATAAATGCGAATGATTTTTTTGTATCCAAGAATGGAGTAATAAAATAATTATAATACGTTATATAACTGATATGATTATACTCACAGATCTATGATGTGTTTTATACATCTACAATTTGAAATTATGTGATATTTAAGACAGTTTCAAGCAATTGACCCTTTCAGTCGTTTTATAATAAATTTTATATAATCTGTAATAAGAAAAAATAAACTTTAATTATTGCATCAATTTTGGAAGAAGATGCCTCTTCCCTTTATACTCTCAGTTTCGTGGATGATCAGGTTACTTCTAATGTTCTAATCTCCCTTTAGACAGTTCAGTTTACTAGCAGGTTAACCTGAAGCTGTCTTGAATATTCCATAGTTAATTTGAGAGGTTGGCCAGAGTTACTCAGATGATGCATTAGATGCTTGGCAGATGAAAGTGTTGAATTGATAGTCAAGAATTCCAGAAGCCAGTAAGTGTAGGGTTGTTGTGACACGGGGTAACGACATTTTTTCTCTCAGGTTTCCAGGGCTACGATTTCATCAGCAGTGAATAAAGAGCCAAGATACCCATGATATAACCTTTCATACAAGAGATTAGTATATTTCTGGCGTCAACGTTTATGTGATAATTAATTTCAACTTTTTTTTCCGTTAAATATTGTCTTACCGAGTGTTCTTTAAAGCGAGTTATAATACTTAAATAGAAATTCTATTATAAAAAAAAGAAATCAATTCAAGTTTATAATGTGATCTTAATTAAATTTAATATTATAAATTATGTATAAACTGTCTCTTAAAAACTTTATTTTCTATTTCATTTCTGTATTTATATATTTGTTCACTCATACGCGCAGGATTTATTATTTTAATATTATCGTGTTTAATTATTGGTTTAATTTAATCTAGATTGGAACTGGACAGTTACACACATACAAATTGCTGTGTGCTGTAAATTTTTATATAATTTTAAACACTTACAACTTTTGGAAATATCTGGAAAAAATTACTTTTATTTGAGTTTGAAGTTTTCAGTACTTGAAAAACAATGGGAAAGCTGTGGTATGTTTTTTAAAAGTTAAAAAATGACTACGATTTACGTTCATGGAAAATACATTAGCGGAACATGGAAGTGGTATTTGGGGTGTTTATTTACCGATACTTATGGCACAACTATATTATGAGAAGACATCCAATTTTTCCTCATGGCAAGCATAAGGGTAAAATTTTGACACACAACGTTTTTGGAAGTTCCAATTCAATGAACGAGGGTGAGAGAGGGAACATCACAAATAGTTGGTCCAACTCTGACCAGCATAGCAGCCAGTTTGAAATAACTAAAACTCACAAAACTGTGGAAACTCTCACTTTCTGAAAGCATTCAGTAAACTTAGTTAACAAACCTCATTTCTATTGGTTAACATCTATAGTTAAGCTCTGGTTACTCTCCATAGCCGTTCAACTTCAGACAAAAGCTTCAACAGAAAATATTAAATATAAATATAGACTAAACAATCTGACACTTTGAACCAGTTTTCACTCTCTGTTAAACCACATGGCTAACTTGGTTAGCATATAACACTTCTTGTCGCTATCTTTCTGTAATTGGACTAGGGTTACTTTGCTGTATAACTTTATAACTTTAATTTATAATTGTTTACATTCTGAAGCTCTAACACATCTCTTATCGCAGTACACACAAAATTTAATTAATTTGTAGTACCTCGAATCTTCTAGAATTTGAAAAACAGGGATAAGAGAAAGTCAGTAAAATGTATTAAAATTAGATTTATAGTCAAGTTAAAATTTCACTAAAATGTTAACAACTTTTTTCATTTTCTTTAGGTACTTTTTCATCTTCTTTTTAAATTATAACTACATAATAATGAGTATTGCATTTTTATATAAAAGTTGTATAATTAATCATTATAAAACTTTGAATATAGTGGAAATTTGCTGAGCAATTTTATTTTCATTGCATGAAAGGTCTATTGAACTAAGCTCTATTCCTTCCTGCCTTTCTACATTTAAATAATAGTCATTTGCAAAACCAACTCTCATTTTATCGCTCTTCTAGAGTACTTTTAAGGATATGGAGAGAGAAGGAAAGTGTAAGGTGTTGAGAGTACAGAGGCAAATTTCAGGCGATGGGTTTGGCATACTTCTTTGTTTATAATTTTCATCAAAGTAGTCCGAGTTAGACAGACGAAACATTTCACGTAATAATAACGAGTTACGGAAGTACGCTATAGTAACAAGGTGGCAGTGTCGACGTAATAGGCCTTGGGTAATGATGCTTATGTCCAAATTTCAAATGCAATAGTTCATTTTAGTCTGTTAGAGATGTCCTATTTGACCTAGATATTACGCAAAGAGACACCATCCATCAACACAAAACTTACAATTTTTAACCCCGCCCAACCCCTGGAACTAGATTAATATACCACGTGAACATTGTTGTACAAATCCACTGATAAAGCGAGGTTTCAATGACACATTAGCCGTCCTTCACCCCGTATTTGCATTTTACCATCTCTTCTTGCTAAACTACCATCTGTAGTGACTTTGCATCTCGTATTCCTTACAATTTTATTAGTTTCATTAACAACTCATACAAAACTAAGAATAAATATTTATATGCTCGAATATAGTTTTTCATTGCTTTTTAATGTTTTATTTAACATAAAGTTTATATTTTTAGTTAGACATTTATAGTATACTCGAAATAGAAAATCTAAGTTTTGGATTTGTCATACAAATATTTCGTTTTAATATTTACAATAATACTAAAGAAACAAAAATTTTATCTTCCGATTTGGGGAAGTGTATTAGTTATATCTTCAAATTGGAGGGCAATTAGTTCTATTATTACAGCAACGCCTAAAATTAAGGTAAGTAATAAGATACATGAGGCGATTTAACCAACGGTTTAGGTTTGTCTTATGTGGCGTACTCAATCAAGTTGGCGCTAAGTTTAAGCACAAGCTCTTAATGTATAGAAAATGTGTAATAGCGCAGAACTGTGATCGGTATTCCATCTATGTCACATCTGAATTGCTACTGAATGTTATAATAGAAGTAAACTCCAGCTTACTATCACGAACAATCATGCAGCTTTTCACACTCGAACTTGTATTATGGTAAAATGAGTGAATCCGCTTTGGATTAAAAAACGTGAGTCTAATATGTTCCTTCTCATTCAGAGAATGCAGCTGTTACCAGCTGACTGGCTTTTGGCAAACACCTACCAAACTGATTTATTCCTCCCAATACTCAAAAGCCACTTGGACTCTCTCGGAAATACAAAAGAAACTCATAATCGTCTTTAACGTGGCTAAAAAGTAAAATGTTAATTTAGTTATGTTTTAATTACACTTATAGACCTACTAGTGAAATATAGAAGAGAGTACTACAAACTGATTTAGTTGCTCCCACTATGTTGCCTTGTCCCCTTCTAAAAATACTACCATAATCTGGTTGTTAGTTTTGATCATTTAAAACAGTTCAGATCCCTGTGTTAGGGAGCAGAAATTTCTGATGCGCCAACTTTTGCCTGATAAACCTTCTTTT
>NW_025784335.1:0-25364 GCF_021130785.1 Homalodisca vitripennis
ACGGGGTTAATTGGGGTTAAATCGCACGGGGATTGTCTGTTTTTCCCTATGAAAATTTAAATGACTATTGTCCTCTCAGCTGGAAATTAGATGCTAGACTACATTGAGCTTAAAAATAGTTACACGTAAATTCTTCCCCCAAAAACTTTAAATTTAAGGAATTAAAATCTATTACTTAACTGGTTTTTTTATTAGGAAGAGGCAAGAGAAAGTATTTACTGGGGCGAGTCAACTTTTAGGAGTTCCCATCTTTGAGAGTCCATGAACAAATTTGAAGAGTAAAGCTTCCTGCAAAAACTCAGTACTTAATAAACAAAGATAAAGTCAAGAGTAAGAACTTGAAATGAATAGACAGCACTTTTAAAAGGATTATCAGTTAACTGTAAATAGTCAATAATTAACATTTATCAGTAACAGTTTCATCCCCCCGGGGATCAATCGGTTTCTTGTACGTTGATCATGTGTCATTAGCCCCCATAAGTGTGCTCTTGCAAAAACAGGTCACCAGGCGAATAAACCTATTAGAATGTCTAAAAACTGAAAAACTGACCAAGGGAAGTTAACTCAAATAGGCAAAACTACTTGAATACTCATATTGAATAGTAAAAGTTTTTTGAAAAATCTGCGGCATTCCTATATATTTGAAAATCGTAGTTAAAAGATACTCAAAGTTGAGTCGTAACTTGTACTTTAATTAATGTGATATGTTTTTTTTTATCTTTGGATATTAACATTGAAAAAATTAAAAAAATTTTTCTAATAATGTTGATATTCCATCATTAATTTTAACATATATTTATGCTTTTATCTACCAATCAGAGTACTTTTTTAATTCATATCTTTTTTTTCCGTGTAATTAAGGCATTATCGGAAAATTTTAAAATTTTATATACAATTGTTTCCAAATTTAAAAGTTATTATTAAAAAATAATTAGTAAATTCCTTTGTAGTAAATTTGCCCATTATAGTAATGAGCATTGATAATTTCATATAATTTAAATGTTTTTAAATTAGTCTAATAAATTAATTATTTTCAAGATTATAATGTTGTATTATAACTTGCCAACAAATAAAAATTAAATTAGATACTTTAAACAACTAAAATAAATAGTTTTGGGTTAAAAGAAAAAAATTAAGGGAAAAGGGATTAATCATATAATTTTATTTTCCCTAAATATGGGATGGTAAGAGATTGGCTTATTTCTAATGAGGGATGTTTTGTTCCCTTGCCTGACCGATTTTGTTCGGTGGGGATGAGGTTGAAATTGAGGCTTTTGGCTTCTTAAACGGGCCAAACCAGTGGAAAAAAACCCTACTTAAATACGCTAAAAGACCGATAAATTCACTTTGTGTTTAAAATAAATATAGTAAAATTTAAATTAACTAATTTAAAAGGAAAATCTTTCCCTATTTCACAAAAATTTTAAAAACAAAGAATAAAAATCATATTTTGGGATTGTTTAATAATAGATCCTAAAAAATGATTTAACTTTATAATTTAGTTTGATGTTCTTGTAAGTGATCCAACTTTGGGGGCACAACTTAATACCTGTTTGAGTTAGTGGTAACATTGGAAAAATAGTCCTTTGGGATCCCCCGGGTTTCACCTTTAATCTAAAAACAAAAAAAATTGTTATTAAATAACTTAAAAATATAATTTTAATATAACATTAGTTTTATCAATTTAAGAATAATTTTTAAAACTTAAATGTGCCTTTGGAAATTAAATTTTTAACTCAATATTTAATTTTTTCTTTAAATTATTTAAATTTATTTTTTTAAATTTAAAAAATTAAAAAATTTAAAATTTTTAATAAATTTGACAGTTAAAAAATTGAAATGTATTTTAAAATTATCCTAAAATACAAAAAGAAAATAAATTAACTTTTTGGGGAAATTCCTTTAATTTTAATTTTTTTATCCATTACTGGTTAAAAAAAAAAAAAAAAAAAAAAAAAAAAAAAAAAAAAAAAAAAAAAAAAAAAAAAAAAAAAAAAAAAAAAAAAAAAAAAAAAAAAAAAAAAAAAAAAAAAAAAAAAAAAAAAAAAAAAAAAAAAAAAAAAAAAAAAAAAAAAAAAAAAAAAAAAAATTTTATACAAATTATCTGTAGAATCTTAGTACTGATTCTAACAATTGTTACTAATATCGTAATGCATTGTAATTAATGTTGTCAATGTTATCTACAAATACATAAAGCCACCTGCAGAAGCAAAATATAAGCTTTTAATCTAACATCTCAGTTTTAATAACATATCATTTGTCAAATTCCAAAAAGCCATCTTAAATTAAATCTTAACTCAATATGTAAATTATATTTCATAATAGATATATATAATTTTATTATTTAAATCTACATTTATAGTTTTACTTTCGAAAATAATATAGATGTTAGTACAAGTTAATTATTCTGAATGAATAAACTAGTTACTAATATTGTAGTTATCCATCAAATATCTAAAACTTACCTCTTAAAAATGCTTTAGGGAAAAATTTTGGCCCCAAAAAAAAAAAAATTTTTTTAATAAAAATTTTTAGCTTTTCTTTTTAAAATTTTAAATTTTTAAAATTTTTAAATTCTGTGAGATCAGATTTAGAGGGAAATGAGAAGTATAAAATTTAAGGCTTTATAGAAATATTTTCATTCAGATAAATTATATCTATATAATCTTATTTATGCGCTGGCTTTCATTCTTTAAAAAGAAGTTCCTATCTACTTGTGTCATAATACTGCAGATTTGTATAACTTTATAGAAGTTTGTGTTATGATATCTGTTAGTGGAGATGTGTTTCGACAGCGAAGCCGAAATATCGCTAGCATTTGTTAAACAAGTGCCCTATGGTAGTGTAACCGAGACAAACACGCTTTAGTCAATAATTGTCTAAATAAACAACTATTAGGTACTCAAAATAACTGCAATGAAACGAAAGCCCATCTTTGAAGGTTGTGTAACATTTTTGTAATCTAAGTATAACCTGACTGTTAAATACAGTTCATATAATCTTGGCCTTCTGAGAACTCTAATGAGAGATGGTCGTGTTGTCAATGTAGGTTTCACTATCATGAACATTGGTCTTGTTTTCCTTCCGAATACCCAACAAGATTCTGGTTTAACATCTATGGAATAACTCAAACGACAACGCCGAAATATAAAAATAACATATGTATTAACCAATAATTTTACATGAGCTGAAAATCGTAAAATCTTAGACGATAGTCACAATTTTAGAAATACGAATGCCATTGTATTAAATGTTGTCAATTTTTAGAAAATTATTAGTGGGGGGTAAGGGGTTTGTAGGTGCCCCCCCCCCCCACCCGGACCACAAGGGGGGGGGGAAAAAACATGCCCCGCCCGGCGGGGGCTGCGCCCGGGGAGGCGCGGGGCGCCCCGGCGCGCGTGGGAGCGCGGACCCGTGATCACTAAACGCAGGCCGCGGAGGGCGGCCCCGGGGGGCCGGGGTGTGGGGGAACCCCGCCCCCCGCGCCCAGCCCCCTAATCTCTATATAATACTATAACTCGACGGCCCCGCAATCCCAGCGGCGCCCGGTGGACGGACCTGACTCCCACACACGGGCGCCCGACGCAGGCCGTGTGCAGCCACTGGCGAGCAAAAATGCCCGTTTTAGAGGTTCCATTCTTTTTAATAACTATCTTTGTAAATTACGAAGACAACCACTAATAATATGTCTAACACCCAAATGTAATATTTTCTTCATAATTACGATAAGTATAATTTTTTATTTAGTAGAATTCTAATTTATAGTTTGTTATTAAAATTAATATGATGATATGCACAGTTTAATGTAAGTTTAAAAACAGATAAATGGTCACTGTTTTTCCTCAAATTTCTTATAAACGATCTATTATCATACGAGATGCAATGAATGTATAAAGCACAGTTTAAAAAAAGCTTTTTGCAAACAAGTATGAAAGATTAGGAAAGTATATTCATGAAAGTGGTTAAACAATTTTTTCCTTTTTCAATATTTTTCTATATATACGTAATATATTTTTTGTTGAATGAAGGTTGATTTGGTTTATATTGCTGCTTCATCAAAAGTCCCCCCCAGCAATTCTTGAAAAAAAGTTTTAAATTGTTCGTTTCGTTTGAAGGTGGTTTTGTAAATTTCGGAGAAAAATTTTAAGTTTTTCTCTCTAGATTTTACAAAGATACCCGCTGTGATCCATTGTTTTTTTTTGGAAGTTTTTTTTCGCAAAACATTAGATAATTTTTGTAGGGCAAGACAAATGTTAATGTGGAAAATTTTAGAGTGTCCGTTAAACAATCTAAACTGCTGCTACTATCAGGTTGGAATGAATTTTAGAAAAAATCCCATCTTTCTTTAGAAAGAGAAGTGTTGAGGTGAGGCGAAGTGTTTTCTGGGTCTTATGTTTTACTATTTGTTTTCAATTTTTCTTTTTTTTCTCCTTACTTGTTTGTTTAATTTTGGGCTCCCCCTTTTGATTTTTACCCCACTAACGACGGCTTCTTGGGCCATCACCTAGTGATGTCTGAGACAGCTGTATTCACATACAGACACAATCACCCCAGCCGCGACACCTTGGAGTGGTTTGGTGAATGGATAATTGTCCGAATAGCAGAATTGTGTTTGTAGCCGTCACTCTCGTCGGAGTTCTGACTAGTAAACTCCAGTCAAATGACCTAAGTAAAATCGACTAATTCGAATTGTGGAATGGTGAGAGTGTTGTCTCAACGCGTCAATGTTGAAATCTCCCCATCACGACAAAATATCCTGACGTTGGTTAGTCAGGCATGTCAAATACTTTTTTTCGAATTTAGAAAAAAAAGTGTCTACATTTCCACTAGGAGACCTATGAAATTCCGATCACGACTAATTTTGATTGGATGCGTTTGAAGTTTTGAATCCCGACTGCTTCAAAATCCTTTTTCGATTAATTCTTGGATCGGAAAAAGGGGGTAAAACAAGAACATTTTTAATTTAAGAAAAATTGCTAACGCCCTCCTCCTTTAGGAGTGAGTTTTTGACAAGAAACGTGCGGGAAGAGCCAATTTGTAATTTTGGAATTTTGCAGAGTGCGACGTTTTGTCCATGTTTGAAACCGCTTTCGGTTAATACAAGGAGATCGGTTTTTCCAGATCCTCTGCACATAAGTTTGGATATTGTATCCAGTTTTGTTTGGTTGCAAATTTGAGAATTTATGATGAAGCAAGTTCTTACTTCAGCTTTGGTTTTTTTAGTGTTTGTTAGTTTTAATTGGGTTTTGTCTGTCAATTTTGTCCGCTGTTTCCAAGTGGGGTCCCTAAAAAAACAGAGTTTTTTATTTTTCATCAACAACAACTGTAGAGCGTTCCGTATGAGGGTGAAGATCTCACTTGCCTCCGCGTAGCTGTTGTGGGGTGATGTCCAGGGTGTAGCCGGGCTGGGCGGCACACAGGGGACCACGATGTCGGCAGCCGGCGACGGCATCGGCAGAAATCGCGGCTCTGCGGTGGTGACGCTCGGAGACTGCGTAGTTGATGACGGCGGCTCACCCGAGGATGGAGGTGGCACCTTAGGAGAAGGCCTCGAGGTGAGCTTATGCATGTTGGCGAGGCTTCGCTGTATAAAACCAGCTAGTTTTCTCTTGCCTCGCTGGGACAGATGCATGCCGTGCCCTCGTGAACATCATCCGGTCCAACTGGTTAAAATCCAGGAATCGAGCGTCGTGTCTCACGGCCAACTCCTGGATGTAAGCGTTCACGAGGCCGATATCTTGATTTGGTGCCGTCATCTCCGTGCAGGTCGTGGCGATATGGCAGAGTAGAGATGACCAGTCTAGTGTTAGCGGGTCTGGTAGTCATATAATTCTCCAGGTGACGGTATATATTCTGCTGTTCACCTGAAGCCAGATCGTTGGTAACCCGCTATCAGTACCCTCGCAGCGGGTACCGGCCACCGGTGGAGTCCGGGCTGTGGTCGATGATGATCGCAGAGTCTCGCTCCAGGTTTGCAGACGCCCGTCCACCTCGGAGTTAACCATCTCCCCCAACAGTCCGGCAATGTAACGTGCATGACTATCCCCCCGAATTACCACCGTATTGAAGCCAATGTCTTGCTTTTTTAATAGTTTTTTTGCTGCGAGGTATGTTTTTCGTTTGACGTCTTTGTAATAACTTTTTTCTTTTTAGCATCATCGTACTTACTTTTAGATTTAGCTGGCACTTTTTGCTGGCTGGTTTTGGTTTGTACTTTTGTCCAGGTATCTTCATTAGTACGTTCCTCACGCTTAAATAGGTTTAGTTCATATTTAAGGCTTGCAATCTCTGCCTCCAAAACCTCAACTGTCGTTTTGAGGCTGTGAACTAGATCGCGATTCACACAACACTGTTCGCTGTCACACACGGCCGGAATTGTCACTGACTCGTACTGCACGCAGGCGTCCACTGTTACGACAGTATCGTCTGGATTACCGAGAGATGTCGGAGGTTCACACTGTTGTGGCACAGTCTACAGTCCATGGCGGCACGCGGCGCGGTCATATTTTGCGGAACTAGAGTTGTTAGCGACAAACACTTGGTCATGTGTACTGGAGAAGGCGAGTATCCGATTCGATTGAGTGGTCCAGTAAAACCGTTACTCGTCTGTTTAGATCATCTATTTTCTCCCTCAGTAACTTGTTTTCCACTGCCAAATCATCCGAAAGTGTTGGGCTAAGCGAGGAGTCATCAGGTGTTGAGGGACTGCATCGGTAGACTGGATGGTGCAGGCGAAGGTGGCGTTGAGATGCTGAGACTAGGCGTGGAACACGCGGGCACAGGCGCGGGGGGACGCGGTAGCTTGTCCGTGTTGTGGAGACATCGGTTGTCTCATAGTGGCTGGGTGTGCGCCACTGTGTTTTGTATTACACACAGTAACAGTAGTAGTGTCAGGATCCGTCTTTATAGTCGCACCACAGCTTTTCCCCAGACAACGCCATGAAACGTCACCGTTTTTTAATGTCCTTTGTTGCCTGTATTTAAAGTTATTGAACACAATGCATGGTCGGCCAGTTTTAGTTTGTTCAATTTTGAAAGACATATTAAAATTATGAAATTGTCAGAATAAATAAATAAATATTACAACAGTTAAAATAAATTAGATATGTAATAAGTTAAAAACAGTTTAAAATGCAATAATAAGTTAAAATAAATTGAAATATTCAATAATAGTTTAAAATAAATATTACAACATTATATAAATATTACAATATTACTCTTTGAAACTGTGTGTTTGCGCAAGCTCCCCAAAGGACCACACCGTAAGCTAGATGGGGGTAAATCAGTCCATAATACGCCGTAATCAGTACCGGATTCGGGCAGTATTTGGGTAAAGATCTCAGAACAAAAAATTCCAGAGCAGACTTTGGCACAAACATAGTCAATATGCTCATTCCAAGTCAGCCCTAGATCAAGGTGCATTCCTAGGAATTTTGAAAGAGCTGACTTCTTTCAGTGTGGCGTCCATATAACAAAATGGTAGGCCCACACTGGTTGCCCTGCGGTGCGCAAGGCAAAATTCAAAACATTGGTTTTTGAAGAGTTTGTTGTAAGATTGAGGCTGTGAAAGTATTGGACACAGTTGTTGATATCAACAAAAGCCTGTTGTTTCCAACACTTCACTTGATGTTGCATAGAAAAAGAAAGTCGTATCATCGGCAAACTGCACTAATTTTCCATGCAGAAGCGATGATTTAAGATCATTGACGTAAAGCAGGAAAAGCACAGGACTGAGGATGGATCGCTGAGGGACTCCGTAACTCAGTTCTATTTGTTTGGAAGACTTGCTAGATATATGAACAACTTGGGATCTGTGAGTTAAAAACGAACTAAGCCATTTAAGGGGCACGCCTAAAATATCGTGGGACTCAAGTTTGTCAAGCAGTGTACCGTGGTCAACGCAGTCGGATGCTTTGGACAGGTCTAAGAACACACTCATTGAGTGGTTACGACATTCAATCCCCTCTACATTCATATCGACAAGACTCACGACTGCGTCTGTTGTCGATTTGCCTTTCCTAAATCCAAATTTGTTCACTTGAGAGCTGATTGCATTTGTCCAAAAACCGAAGCATTCTTATAAGAAAAATAGCTGTATTCACTACAGGACACTGCGACACTTGGGTGGTTGGTTATGATGTTGTCGATAGCCGATTGTGTTGTAGCCGTCACTCTCGTCGGATTTTTGACTAGCAACTCCAGGTCAAATGACCTAAGTAAATCGACTAATCGAATTGTGGAATGGTGAGTGTTATCCAAGGCGTCTATGTTGAGATCTCCCATCACGACAAATCCTTGACGTTGGTTAGTCAGGCATGTCAATAATTTTTCGCATTTAGAAAAAAAATGTCTTCATTACCACTGGGAGACCTATAAATTCCGATAACGAGTAATTTTGATTGTGCCGTTTGAACTTTGATCCCCGACTGCTTCAAAATCTTTTTCGGTTGATTGTTTGGATCGGAAAAGGTGTAGATAACAAGGTGTAGATAAAGGCACTGTCGGACACCACGGACCTTCGCTGAGGAGGTGCGCACGATAATCTGCTGCTCCAGGTGCTGAAAGATTGGAGATCATTCGCCGGCTCCGACGTCATTCGCTCCGGCAATTAGGACACAGCAGCTTCCCGGAAGAGGGGACTGGACCGAACTCAACCACACCTAACAGGCCGGCCCCAGGCTTGTACACATCAAGCACTCTCGTCTTCGCGGTGACGAGGGACTGGACAAGTCCAGCCAAAGAGCGAACATGCGATGGCTATCCCCCTCGACAGTCACTGTTGAAAAAGACTACTGGCCATAACAGATGTCTCGGTCCTGTATGCGTGTTTTCTGCTTGGGGTGCTTTTTTGTTGTTTTTGCTTATTTTTATTTTGTTTATACTTTTTCATGTTAGAATTTTTTTTAAAGTAGTTATTTTAGGGGTAATAGTTTTCAATTACTTCCGCGGTTTTACTCAATATGTCATATTTATTTTTTATTTTTATTGTTTGATTCTTTTTATTCCTGCAAACAGTCCATTGAGTGGAAATTTTCCTCCTTCGCCTCTTTACACGTGCAACTGCTATTTTTTCCCGATTTCAGTAGTTCGATCTCCGCTTCTAACACTTTCGATGGTGGTTTTTGAGGCTATTTACAAGGTCGCGAAACCTCAATGCACTGCCTGTTTTTTGCATTCGGATGACCGCTGTTCGCCAGGTTCAATCAGTGCAGTTTCAGCTACGGAAGATGAAGTTGAGGGTGTCCTCATTCCGCGAGGGGATTCACAACGAACAGTTCATCAGTAAACTGAAGCAGGCGCCTATCTGACTCAATCGTATGGTCCAATACGTCATGCAACTGCTTGCGGAGTTCGGCTACCTGAGTCCTCAGAAAGGAGTTCTCCGCTTGCATCTCAGTCAAACAAGTTGATTTAGGGCGTATTAGGGTGAGGAACGTCCTGGTAATTGAGGGTTCCACATTACTTGGAGTCGGAGTCGCGGGCTGTGTCAGCGTGACAACAGCGTTACTAGGCAGCAGCAGCAGACGAAGGTGTGGACGCCGCGGAAGCGTGAGGTGAGAAGTTCGCAGTCGCAGACGACAGTGATAACATTGTGAAGAGGAACACTGCTAGGTTTGGAGCAGGTCGCTGGAGATAGTGTGGACGAGGAAGTTGACTGCGCGGGGCCCGGAGATTTCATCTGTCGCATCGTGACGGCCTGTGTGTTTCTCATTAACAATTGACAGACGAGTCAAATTTGCATCCGTTTTTATAGACGTACTACAGTTCTTGCCAGTCAGACAGCGCCAATTTATATCCCCTGATTCTAGAGTTATTTGCTGTCTATATTTGAAATCTTTAAATAAAATGCATGGTTTTGCCCGCGGTTGTTTTTACAACTGTAAAGTCCATTTTCACAATTAAAAGTTTAAAATGCTAAAAGAATTCCTTAATAAATTAATATTAATGCCAATGTTTACTCAATAATAAAGCTATAATTTAACTAAAATACAAAAATAAAATTATTTACAATATTTACAAAAGAACTATTAGTAACAAAAATATAACTGATGAAAGCGAGATTTAAGCCTAGGATCTTAGACTTCAGAATACTGTACGCTACCGATACCTCCAGCAGAAGCTGATTAGTAAAGCTTATCACTCGTGACTGATAAAGTGCGGCGCTCCGTGATAACATCAAAATAGGGTATTGCAAATAGACACGGTCAGTCTTGTTAGTTAATTGTTTGGTTAGCTTTGTGGTTCGTGTCTACTTACAGTATAAAATTAAGCTGTTTCAATTTACTAAACGTATGGCCAGGTCAACTAATTCTGTCACGTCCAAAACATTAATCACGAATTGTATAAAAACGGTTTAAAATTAAATTTTATCAAGGAACGATATAACCCACTGTTTGTAGTGTGTTTATACACACTGTATAAGGAATTGTGTGGCCTAATAACCTGTCTTTCGCCATATGCCTAGTGAGAATTAGTTACTCATTCCCATAGTCAATGTGGGAAAAGGCGATTGCCACATCAATGGTGCGAGATGGCACAGCAGAAGCCCGGTAGTAGTAACGGTCAGTAGGCCTATTACAATCCAGAAGGTCAGTCACTCTCTCAACAAAACAACGTATTCTAACACAGCAGAAGCCGGTGTCCGGTGGGTGTGGTAACGGTCAGTAGGCCTATACAATCCCAATCCAGAGGTTCAGTCACTCTCACTACACGTATTCTAACACAGCAGAAGCCGGTAGTGATAGCGGTCAGTAGGGTCTATACAATCCAGAGGTCAGTCACTCTCACTACACGTATTTCTAACACAGCAGAAGCCGGTAGTGGTAACGGTCAGTAGGCCTATACAATCCAGAGGTCAGTCACTCTCACTACACGTATTCTAACACAGCAGAAACCCGGTAGTAGTGGTAACGGTCCAGTAGGTCTATACAATCCAGAGGTCAGTCACTCTCACTACACGTATTCTAACACAGCAGAAGCCGGTAGTGATAGCGGTCAGTAGGTCTATTACAATCCAGAGGTCAGTCACTCTCACTACACGTATTCTAACACAGCAGAAAGCCGGTAGTGGTAACGGTCAGTAGGACCTATACAATCCAGAGGTCAGTTCACTCTCACTACACGTATTCTAACACAGCAGAAGCCGGTAGTGGTAACGGTCAGTAGGCCTATACAATCCAGAGGTCAGTCCACTCTCACTACACGTATTCTAACACAGCAGAAGCCGGTTAGTGATAACGGTCAGTAGGCCTATACAATCCAGAGGTCAGTCACTCTCACTACACGTATTCTAACACAGCAGAAGCCGGTAGTGGTAACGGTCAGTAGGCCTATACAATCCAGAGGTCAGTCACTCTCACTACACGTATTCTAACACAGCAGAAGCCGGTAGTGGTAACGGTCAGTAGGACTATACAATCCAGAGGTCAGTCACTCCTCACTACACGTATTCTAACACAGCAGAACCCGGTAGTGGTAACGGTCAGTAGGCCTATACAATCCAGAGGGTCAGTCACTCTCACTACACGTATTCTAACACAGCAGAAAGCCGGTAGTGATAACGGTCAGTAGGTCTATACAATCCAGAGGTCAGTCACTCTCACTACACGTATTATTCTAACACAGCAGAAGCCGGTAGTGGGTAACGGTCAATAGGCCTATACAATCCAGAGGTCAGTCACTCTCACTACAACGTATTCTAACACAGCAGAAGCCGGTAGTGATAGCGGTCAGTAGGTCCTATACAATCCAGAGGTCAGTCACTCTCACTACACGTATTCTAACACAGCAGAAGCCGGTAGTGGTAACGGTCAGTAGGCCTATACTATCCAGAGGTCAGTCACTCTCACTACACGTATTCTAACACAGCAGAACCCGGTAGTGGTAACGGTCAGTAGGCCTATACAATCCAGAAGTCAGTCACTCTCACAACACGTATTCTAACACAGCAGAAGCCGGTAGTGGTAACGGTCAGTAGGTCTATACAATCCAGAGGTCCGTCACTCTCACTACACGTATTCTAACACAGCAGAAGCCGGTAGTGATAGCGGTCAGTAGGTCTATACAATCCAGAGGTCAGTCA
This sequence comes from Homalodisca vitripennis, assembly GCF_021130785.1. Lineage (NCBI taxonomy): Eukaryota > Metazoa > Arthropoda > Insecta > Hemiptera > Cicadellidae > Homalodisca > Homalodisca vitripennis. Next base: position 12,083 of record NW_025784335.1, read on the forward strand.
CTCTCACTACACGTATTCTAACACAGCAGAAGCCGGTAGTGATAGCGGTCAGTAGGTCTATACAATCCAGAGGTCAGTCACTCTCACTACACGTATTCTAACACAGCAGAAGCCGGTAGTGGTAACGGTCAGTAGGCCTATACAATCCAGAGGTCAGTCACTCTCACAACACGTATTCTAACAGCCCCAGCGAGAACGAGTGTGTCACAGTCATGTTAAATCTAATTTATTAACTATTATAAAATGTTCCGAATTGAAGGAGGGAAACCCTGTACATCGTTTCTTATAGCAGTACCGGAAACAACTCGATTTAATTTACTCTAAATGTCAATGCCAATATTTTTTCGTATTTTTTATAAATATTCCATGTTATAAAGTGAATAAATAAGGATAGTCCATTGATTTATTAAACATGACATTACGATAACGTCTTTATTTCATGTTTAATAAATCAATATTTAAAAAAAATCCGTACAAATAGCCTTGAAATACATTAGAGATTTTTTAAATACAAATACACTTCCTTTCAATCTTCATTCTAAAAACGAATGCTGATAAGTTTTAGGACCCCATAAAGATTTTATACAAAGTGGAGGAATGATGGGATCTCCATGTGAAGGTTTCTCAATGTTACTCCTAAAGTTTATTATGATATAGATAAAAGAATTATACGGAAAGTCGGAGAACCAAGTATATAAGAAAAAATGCTGTTAGTTTTAAAATACGTGAAAAACAATTGTTTGGTAAAGTCAATAAATAGTAACTTTGATCGTAATGGAAATTTTATACGAAAACTTAGGGGCTCCATTTTTTACGTAATGATGTTGTTACAAAGGAATGCGTGCAATATCATACTATAAAAGTGAGCAGAAGATAATTATGATATGCAAAATAAATTGATACATAATGTGGATGGTCCTAAATCTCTAAATGACGCTGTTACAGTAATATTTCTTAAGGGTTTCGTTCCTCATTCCTCAAGGTGTACATCATTGGGATCTTTTTGACAAATGGTTAGTAACATAAGAGATTCTTAGGGAGTAAAATTAGAGCACACTTTATAAAAATAACACTAAGTATTAACAATGAAAGTAACAATGACCTATACGGTTTAAAAGTAATAAATTTAGCAGAAGTTACTAGTAATACAGATGCAGAAAATGTTGAAATTTCTCAGATATGCAATTTCCAAAACGACTAAGAAAATGTGTTACAATGATTAGGTAGTACATTTTTTATAACTGATGGAATATCTGAAGGAGTAAATGAAACGAATGAATTTAGATTGAGATTTTATTCATAGAAAACAGGAACAAAATAACCAAATGACGTTATAATACTCAAGTATATATACATATATAAGTAGATATGAATATGCCGATTCTAGCTCACTTTTTGGACAGACAGTAAATCAACAGAAATTCCTGTTTAAAGGACAATAAACGAATCTGTAAAATCAAACAGTAACTCACGAATGAAAAATTAACCGAATCTGTAGCTGTTTGCTTCTACTTTCTTGAGCAGTTTTAATGTAAAATCTCCTTAGAATCAATCTATTGGTCTGCTACGACGGAAATGATGGAATTTGCTAACAATCACTCGAGAAGTCGGGGAGAATGTGTGTAAAACCACATTCTTTTCACGAGGTTCATTATTTATCTTTTCCAAGTGTTACTATAAAATCATCGAGGATTTCTGGCTTAAAATCGTAGACAAATTCAACATCCAGATAATGAAAAAATACAGGTAAAATCTTCTCATAATAAACGTGTGTATCGATACTTACAAACCTAATGTATTCTTTGAAAAAAGAAAAATAATTTTTTCAAGGGTTATGAGAGATAAGTAAAAATTTTTATTTATTTTCCTAAACTCTGTAACAAATTTTGTTTGTTTTTCACCTCCGTATTGTAATTTTATAAGCAGATTATTCAAATGTGTTAGTTTATTTCGAAATTTCTTAGGTTTAGGTCTTTCATACAAAATTAAATTACAATCTCTACAAACTAAATATCTTTTATCAATAATTTTTCCTCTATTATAACACTTGTAACAGTTGGCATTATACTCTTCATTCATTTATATAGAAAGATTTTTTGTTATAAATGGAGATTATGGAACTAAGTCTGCCGGGATATAAATTTTTCAGCACAAATGTTTATGTTTACATTTCTACAACAGAGATAAATAGAAATAATTTCATTCTATTGTACAACTATTTAGGATATTTTTGTCTATGATTACAAAGATTATTACGGAAGAAATCGAGATTTTTTCTTTAGCGAAAGAGTATATTTTTGAAGTTTTAGAAGGAATGAAAGAGAATAATATGAACATCATCAATTATTGTTAAAGACATACAAAATGAGTGTTGATAGTGTGCGTGTTTTTTGCGATACCTACTTAACTTCTAAGAAATTGGGAATGGGAGAAGAAGAAAGGTATCATATGTTTTATTTCAATCAAACTCTAGATTTGTAACGTCGGCGTTCCACGATGACCTTGGTTTGCTCACGCCGTGAACAATGACCTTGCTTTGCTCACACCACAATGACCTTGGTTTGCTCACACCGTGTGCGACAATGAAATCACTGTAAAAACACTTAATTCTGTATTACAAATGAACACTATTTTCACACAATGTTTTTATCACAGTTTAGAATGTTTACACAAATTCACAATCTTCTTGTAATGTCTTTCTTCGAATCATAAATATAATAGAAACTTATTAAATATGAAGGACAACGCCCAGTGGAACACTTCACTTCACTTTTAACAAGAAACACAGAACATCACACAATCTTCTTACTTCATATAAAGTCTATATCTTCTTTCTTCAACTCACAAATACATTAGAATCTTCTAAATGATGATATATCTTGTTAAATTTCGTTAAAATAGAGGAGGATCACACATGGCTAGCTATACGTGGCCAACGCCCAGCAAGAGATGAAGACGAGATGTAGTGTTACCAACATGTTAAAATGAAATGTCTCAATTCCCTAGAACTGTTATAGTTTCCCAATGTATATTAAATAAGTGAATATCAATATTTCTTTCAAACCTTGTTGCTAAAAACTACTTAACCGATATTAATGAAAATTTGGTACACATATAGTAAATACTTAACTCTTTCGACTTAACTTATCCATAAGGGTGAAATCATCCCCTATTTCTTAATATTCATAAAAAAATATAAAAAATTATCAGAAAAATCTGAAACTTCAAAAACAAGCGAGTTCAACTTTAAATTTCATGAAAATAACAAAATGTTCAAAATCTACCCTAATCACCCCTTATCTTTAAACTCTTATATCTAGAGAACTATTGGAGCTTTTTTGATGAAATTTGGTATATAGGTTCAGTAAATATTAAAGTATTTTTTAAAATCACCACTTCCGGTCCATGACCTTGAAATAGTTTTTTTTCCTAATATCATCCCTATTTTTCAGGAATTTTTTAATGCAATTTAAAATGAATACTTTTATCAATGTCTTTAACAATTCTGTAAAGTTTTAAAATTATCCGATGAATAATAGTGGAAAATAACGCGATATTTACTGAATTTCTCTAATATCGTTCTTAATCACATCATAGGCTAAAAAATTTCTCAGAAACCACAACCACATAACAAAATAGCGTTTGTAACAGCTTTTTGAAAATCCATATTGATAATTATATCGTTCTTTGAACCAGAAATATTTGTCAAACTCTTTGTTGTTTCAATGACATAAAATAGGTCTATTCGCTAAAAATTCTTTAGGATTGTAATATATTTCCTTATTATTACAGTAAACTTTCTTAAAGTCTTGATACATCTGGTACATGATTCTTGAAAAGACCTCCTGAAATGTAATTCATCTGGATAATAAGAACCGTTCAATTTTACCCTGATATTTTTTACATTCAAACTATCAAACTTTGAAGGATTTTTTTTCTTGATTTTCTGTCTATCTGTTTTGAAAACCTATAATAACGAACTTGGGATTGAAGATATTTCTATAAATATTTGTGATATCGAACGAAATAAGTTGTTCCGGAAATACCTTTTTGTTCAATACATTGCCAATCTAGAAAATTAAACATAATGTTTTGACTTTTTGTAATTTCAATCAATCAACCTAATTTTACTCGTGGTTTTATAATCAATCATTGGAACTCTAATAAAAAAATCTGTAATTGTTATTTTTCCATCAACAGGCATAACATTTCCAGTTGCAGTCTTCAGAATAAACATCATCGTCTTCTGCTCTTATAAAACTTAGATAAAATCCTCCTTTATAGAATCGGAATAGTAACATTTTCAAAAAATCCTAATCCAAAATGAGATAAATTTCCAGCTGCTTCAAAAACACCAAATTTAAAATCTGACTCAAAGCCATTAGAAGTTTGAGAAATAACATCACTTTTTGAATACGAAATAGTTCCTTTAATTGTGCTTAATTGGCCACAGTTTTCGACTTCTTCTATCAATTTATTGTGTTTTCTTACTTCAATCTTAGAAAATAATAACGGTATAAAATTATCGATTAATCTAACATTATCAGTTCCAAGATATGCTTGACCATCTTGTTTTGTTAAAGTTCCAGAAATATACAACTGGAAGTTAGACGAGCAAAAATTATCTCCAAAATCAATATTAAACTCAGTTCTTTTATTCGGTTCATTCAAATGTTGTTTACGAATTGGATAGACATTTTTAAACTCCGCCCTTTCAATATCACTAGCATACTTTCTGTAGTCCGCCATTTATATAGAAAAAATTTCAAGATTTTTTTAACGAAAATTTTAATCATGTATAAGTCGATAAGAATAGATTTTAGACATTTTTTAATGATCTACTTTGTCATATTCAGGATTCTCTTCCTTAAATTTTGCAATTTCGGCCACATATTTTCAATAAAATCTGCACAGGATAGTAACCACTATCTGATAATATTATTCCAATCAACTGTATCTTTATTTTCATCCAAAAATTTTATACTCAAGTGTTGATAGAGACAAAGAACAGACATATGATCTTTTAATTGATAATGTATATTTTCTTGAATGAAACTCTGATGATAAAGTTTGATATTTAGCAATGTTATACCAATTCAATTTGTTTTTACGTATAATCTCATCATATCTTTCGGATAATTCATATTTTTGAGAAATATCATCCCAATGTTCTTTTTTCAAATCTCTTTCGTGTTGCATTATAAAAAGATCGAAAGCACTGTAATTTCCCGCCACCTCTATTTATTAGGAAAAAATTTCAAAATCAAGTTTTTATAAATTGGCTCTTTTTAGCGTTACATTCAGCACATTTTCCAGAAACTCTTTTAAACTCCATTGATATTTGCATAGTATTTTATATAATTTGTTTCAGTTTTTGCCTTACACCTCACACAATATATGAGCGCCATTTATAAAGGAGAAATTTTGTCATCATAACCATCTAATCCATTAAATCTGTTATCAATATTTTCAAAAGTTTTATTAACATCTTCTTTAAATTTATTAAAGTTTTCTTCTAGTTTATTTACTTTATCGAGTTCATCATCCATTCCTTCAAGTAATTCACCATTACTTTTTATTTATCACGAAACATTATCTTGATATGTATGAAAATCTTCCTGAATTTTTCGAACTAGTTCTTTAACTTTATCTTCATATGTATGATAACTTTGCGCAATTTTTTCCCATTGCTCATTAATATATTGCTCAAATTGTATAACTTTTTCAAGCAATTTCACTAACATCGTCTACTGATCTTTTACTTCTTTCTTCAAGTTTTTCGTAGACTTCTAACTTGTCATAGACTTCTGTTGTAAAATCTTTAACATGCTGTCTATTATTCTCATAATTTTGTTTTAGTTCATTAAACATTTTAATATGATCTTCTAATTGAATCATTACAACAACAATCAAACAGATAAATTCCCTTACTAACGCTGCTAAGTCTTTTTCCTTTAAAATCTAAGGCTTTTTTAACATTCAGATCATGTAAAATCAACAATATCGATGTTTTCTGATAATTTTAGAGGTTTTAAAATTTGTTCTTTAACAACAACATCATGTTTGTCAATACCAGGTCGAACACCGACAATTCTTTTTTTATTAGCCAAACTAACATAATTCTTTTCAACTTTGATCGCTTCAGTAATTTTATCAGCTTTTTCGATATGAGACATTTAATTGGTAACTATTTTTATCTGCACCATCTTCAAATTCTTTTTTTCAATGTTTTTATTTTATCAGCAACTTCACTTGAACTTATGAAATTTGCAAGTTTGTTATCATATTCTGCTTTAAAATTCTCAATCTCGACAGCAAACATATCTGAATCTGGAAGGTTTTGTAATAAATTTTCTAACTTGTTATCAAACTCAATTTCTCAAACTATCAAAAATTTAAACTATTATCTACATTTTGAATAATTTGTGTTTCGAAATACGTAAAAAATATTTTGCGAATCCATATTTATTAAGTAATAATTTGTTGACAACTTCTTTAAAATCTTTACCATCACTCAGTTCATTCAAAACAAAAACACATAAATGACCACAAATTGGGGGATCTTTAATAATCTTGAATCTGAGAATCATTGTAGTAGACGCTTGATTTCTTCAAATATTTAATCAATTCTATAGGTGATTTGTCCTCAATTCTTCCATACGAATCAAAATAACATGCATTCTTATCATTTTTATAATAAAAAATCCAATGTGTTCCACTTCCCATAATCGAGTCTAAATTCACAATTCCCACATTCAAATTTCTTAACTTTTTCAGGTAATGTATCTCTCATGAAGATTTCCTCTAAAATGTTTAATATTTTTGCAGATTTCTTCCAATTCCCCGAATGTTAAAGGTTTAAATTTTTTTCAATGTTTGATTTCACGTAATTCAAAGTTTTTCATCTAATCCAGATCCTGTAACATCTTCCAACTCTTTATCTAACCAATTTAAAATGTTTCGAACAATATTAATCACATCTTTTTTAACGATTGGAGCAGCTTTACGAACATAAGGAACAACATTTTTAACAACTGGAATATTTTCTCCAAAATCTAATAAATCTTTCAAAAGTCCACCAATTTTAAGTTCTTTCAACTGATTATAAGAAAATTCTATTCCAGTTCCTTTATTGTTGTTGTTGTTTAATTGTCTTTACACATAGACCCTATTCCTCCTTTTTTAGTCTTATTTTTATGAAATTCTTCAAAATATTTATATTCTTGACAAATTGTACACTTTCTTTTTTGCGCCTCCATTTTATATAGAAAAAATTACAGCTTTGACTTTCTCAATTCATATTCGTAAAAACTTCCAGTTATTTCTTCATTATTTAAATCTTTTATACTATAAGTTACAGGATCTGTGTTATTAATTTGATAAATCACAAAGATTTCTCTTGACCAATTGTTCTTATATTTGTTTGAAAATGTTTGTTTTTTTACTAACAATTCTTACATGATCATTGACTTTAAAATTTAGTTTTCGTGTGAATTTCTGGTGGAACATACTTAAAAACCGTCTCTAATAACTCCTTTTCTGCATCCTTATCCACGTCTTTGGGCTTCATTTTGATCGTGCTGTGAACTGTATCGTTTATAATTGTTTACGATTTTTTTAAGAATATCGATCCATTTAAAGGTTTTATTAATCTCAAAAATTACTTTCATTCTCTCATTTTGAGTTCTGTTATATCTCTCTACAAATACTTGATTTTTCTTCGTTTTCAGTATGATAAATCTTAATGTTGTATTTTCTCAAAACATCATTAAATTCTTTATTTTTAAACTCTAAACCCTTATCTGTATGAAGTAGGTTTGGAGGTTTGTGATTGATCCTTATGGCATCTTTTACTATATCTTCGAAAGCTTTTGAAACATCCTTGCCGTTTTTTTCTTTTGATAGCTCTTAACTAAGCATATTTTGAGTAAGTATCAATAACATTTAACATATACTTGAATCCATCATTTTTGATCTGAATAGTTAGACATTATTACTAAGTCTGCTGCCCATAAATCATCTATTCCTAAAGTTATAATTTTTCTCTTTTTAAACTTTTTTCGTACTGGTGCATGAATTTCTCTAGCTTCAATCTCTATTTCTTCTTTATTCTTCAATTCTTTCTTTACTTGTTTTTCATAAGGATTCTTTATAAATTTACTCTTATTTGTCTTACATTTTGAAAATTTTGCTGCAATCCGTTTTGAGTTTGAAACAATTTTAGAAATCTATATTTTTCGTTTTTCTTTTTACATTTGTGACAGTGAATTAAATCATCTTTCCATTTATATATCAAAGTTTTCCAAGTTTATTTAATTCGCCTAATATATCAGATTTTTGCTTCATTTTTATAGCCATACGGTACTGTATCGATCTTATTTTCTAGGACAATTCTCTTATCATCTTTAGAGTTCAGTGCCAACTTGTTTATAGTAACGGTGTACAACTAATGTTTATAACTTTTGATGACTGTCATCTCTCTAAAATTCTTCTTTATCTTCGAACAAACATCTCTTCAAGTTTTCGATATTTATTGTTTTATTTACAACGCTTCTCTTAATTCCTTTGCACCTAAACTGGATTTTTGTCAAGATATTTGTACGAATACATTTTTGCATCTCAATCCACAAAATTCTTTTAAAACTTCGCTATTTAACTCATCTTTGAATTTCCCTATTACCTTCTTATTTTTAGTAGTGAAACATTCATGATCTTTTGGATAAATCGCTCGTATCAAAGTCATCTATATTTTCTTTAATAATTTTAAAAGGATCTCGTTTCAATTCTAGGAAATAACTGTCTGTATCCATGTAACACAGATTCAAATCTGGGTCAAACTTCTTTAATTTATCGTAATAAAACTCATACATTAGCAATTTTGATAGGTCAAGAACTGAAAATCCTATGTAGATTGGCTTGTTAAATTTAACCTTTTGTTTGTACATGTGACTCGCTATACAGTTGTGTCCGTCTAAGAATATTAAAGCATTTTGAAGTTTGTTATACCTTAGCTTGTTTCATTGAAAAATTCTTCATTTCCTAGTTTGATATCGCATCTATTTCGCACCATTTTCACATAGATTTTCCAAAAAACAGAGTTTGTTCATCAGCTTTGTTAAAAATTCATTTCTCAAAAGTCAACTTTGTAGCTTTGGTTTCTCATTGTTTGTGGTTAAAAAAATCCAATGTACTTTTTCATTAAAAAGGGCTTCCTGATCCGAATTGCTATAAACATCTTTTTAAACATGTTTCCAACAACCATCCCTTTGTTCGAGGTAAAATTTCAAGAATTTCTTGAATGAACAAACGTATTCCAAGTTTTATCTCCAGTAAAGTTAGTGCAAAGTTTGTTTTTATAATGTTTTCGGGAGCAATATGAGGTAAAATCCCTTGTGATGTTCATGTAAATTTGTTCGGATATCCTAGATCAACTTCGAGAAATATAGCCCATAATCTTCGTCCGCCAGTGAGTTTTCCAAAATTGTTTCTTGCCACTCCTATCTTTTGTTATATGTTTTTAGGATTCATCACACTTGATATCACTAAACGGCAGTTTTTTTGCATTAAGACCATAACCATTAAAGGTTATGTTTGCATCGACATTAAAGTAAATAGTTTTCGGGCTTTTGTACTTATCCGTAAATCTTTTCAAATATTTGTTATTTGTTCTTTAACATAAATCTGTTTATTAATTACATTGAGAAATGCCTCCCACGAATACCTTTTTCAATCATCAAATACATATTATATAATCACTAATCAATTTGTAATTCTATTTTACGTTAAATTTTAGACATAAGACAATCACCATGCGAGACTGAGGCCTTGGAGCAGTTAGATTAATGATGCTGGTAATCAACAGTTTGTAACAATTTAGGACAAATGATTTTCAGAAATTGTTTCGAATTATATCAGCAAGGGCAATAAAAACATCTTGGATGTTGTTTACAAATCCATGAGTAATTTTCCAAGAATTTTCTCTCTTTTAATTTGTTCCCAAAACGCTTCCAACGTTAATGTTGAAAAATCTTTCTCAGATATGCTACTCAGATCCTGTCCCAAAAGTGGAATAGAAAAATCTTCAAATTTTTCAGTTCTTCTGTGTACATCAAGTTTTTTCAATTTTACTATCGATAAAATTTCTGTTAGGAGGAAATAATGCTTTTTCCAGACAATTATTTTTAAAAATCTCGACTTCTATCATTTGGCCTGTCGTTTCTAATAATTTTTCATTCAATATTCTTCCATCCTGGTATAAAATGAATTTGTATGTGTTGAAGTCTTTTTCTCTTTGGAGAATTTTTTTAGCTAATTTTTTTATCAATAGTGATGATGCCATCAATAAATCTGAAAACGTAATCTAACGAAATGCGAAAACTTTAATAAATTTTTCTAGGCTTATCATTCTGTCATAACTTCATAGCCATATCCAGAAAATTTACAGAATAATTTATATATTTTTTCATCAGTGGTTTGCGGATTCAAGATCAAACATTTCCCAATATTGTTTTTAAGCCAATTCTGTTTTTGTTAACAAAATGAGATATCGTAATTTGACATATTGGTTGACAGAAAACTGGGATGTTTCTGGGGAAAAATTTTCAAATTTCAGATTACAAATTCTATGAGCAGCACCACTGAAAATTTTGCCGGTTTAAATGAACAATGAATCCTCTATACTTTTTATTATAACTCTTATCTTTTCCAATTATCAGGAGTAAAACCATATTGAATTGACTCTAACGATCATAAGCATACCATTCACAAATATGGCATATGTTAGAATTTTGGAATACGAAAATTTCTCTCTTTCTTCAGTCAATTTCATTAGGCTTTTCATGTTCCTTGAATTATATTTTTTAGCTTAGGATGTAATTTGCGAATAATTTTATTAATAGCTCTTTCAAACAATTTTGTGGGATAACATTAGGCCAAATCGTCTTCCATTTTTTGCTCTATAAAAACATTATAGGTTTGTACATGCGATATGGTCACTATTCGACACTAAAATATTAGAGTAAAAACCAATTAAGGATATGTGCTTTCTGAATCTTGGTTTTGTAAGTCGATTCTTTGTGGATTGTTCTTGCATGTTGGGAATTTTTTTTTAATATACTCTCAAAATCCATATAAATAACGTACGGCTGGCCTAAACTTCTTTTGATAATTAGTAAAATTTTAGTTGTTTGACCTTGAAAAACGGCATAATTGGCTTACAAACTTCATGTTGCTTTGGCAAATTTCTAAATGGATCTGTTTTAAATCTCCAGAATTTGTAGAAATGGCGCCTTAAATATCTTTCTACATGAGAAATAATTTTTTACGTCCATGTTTGGATGTTTTGAGAAACTCACTAATCTACTTTAAAATCGGTTATCAAAACAAAATGAGATTTGTCTCTTGTTTAACATACAATAAATCGATTTCTAAACTGCGGCATTATAAAACTTCGGAAACTTGTAATGGTAACAATGGTTGAGTTTTTCTGTCCATAAGTATAGATAATTTATAGACATTTATTGGAATATTTGTACTTGGAATTGGAGCTGCGTTTCTCAAATAAACTGTAATATCTTTTCATAAAGACAATGAATTATTCAAATCCCGAAAATATCTCGTCCATTTACAATATTGTCTCGTATTGCTTTGCTCTGTCAGCATTCTTTTTCGGGTTTTTCCCAATAGCACAACACATCGGATAGGAATAAACAAAAACCAGAAGAAATCATCCTTTATTTTTGATATTTACACAATCCAAGCTTTCCTTTTACCTTGATCCTCTTGTGGTAAGTCGATATATGATCCTGCGGTTCATAAAATTCGGTTGTTTAATTAAGGCTCAAAAACTAAATTGTTTTACAACTTTTTAAATGTCCATCCAGAACCTCTATTTGGATTGATTTGTCCTGTTCTCGATGTGTTAATTTATTAAATTGCCTTAGTAATAAAAGTCCGTTTACGTTCAAAAGATTTCATCTGCTTTTATAGTTTAAAAGTACATTTTGGACACGGTTTGTGTTTCACCGGCTCACTAAAGATTCTTTCGTATTCAAATTCCAAAGAGAGATATTCCTTTCATTATTTTTAACTTTTTCTTGAAATTTGTTCGATTAAAACTTTTAATTTCTAGGCCTCATAATTGATAGGGATTTGTAAAATTGACATGGAATTGTCGTTTAGTTTTGTTAAAATGTATTGCTTGAAAAATGACCGTGAATTGAGGATAACCCTTCTACATCAATGTTATTTTTGTTTTTTCGTTAAGAGTTTTGTTCAATTTCTTCGATCATTTCAGACTTAGTTTTATCGTTTGTTTCAATGGACCAAATTTTTTTTTTTTCAGCGATTGATTGAATTTTTTCATCATTCAATAGATTGAGATTCTTTTTTATATCTTCCTTAAAGCTTTGCTTTAATTCTCGGCAATTTTTCTTATTTTGTACATCTTTTCATAATTCGATTAATTTGATTTTCTTTAGCCCAATTCCTCAAATTATTAAGTTCACTTTCGTAAAGTTGTTTGTTTTTTAAATGAATTTTTGTTTTGAGCTATAATGCCTGGTGTAATGATGTTTCAAAAAACATTCTTTTTTGCAGTAGGGGCACAATGCTATTCTTGTTGCGCTCCTATTTAAATAAGAGAAATTTTTAACTACCAATTTTTTTCTAAATTCTCAATTTTATAGTGAATTTTCGAGAAATATCGTTCAAATTATACAACTTTTAAGCTAAAACTTCGCAATAATTAGAGATATTTCGGTAGATTTTTCAGGATTTAAAAATAAACTCTAGTACCAGTTTGTAATGTAACTTAAAAAGTTGATAATTTGGAACGATATTTCTCAAAAAAATTCACATATAAAATTGGGAAATTTAGATAAAAAAAATGGTAGTTAAAATTTCTCTCTATTTATATGGAGCTACTTAAAGGAATTAAATGAGGTTGGTGATTTAATGTTCAAAGAATATGAAAAGATGTTGAATGAATTAGAAGGGGAAAAATAAGAAATACAAAATTTAGTATCTTGAGAAAATGAAAGATAAATTTCGGGGTTTACATATAATTGCCGAATTGGATGATTATAAAGTACACTTACCGAAACAGACTTTTGACTGTTTTTGGGATGAAAAAAAGATTAAAGGAATTGTTAAACATGATAAATTACACTTGGTTGTTACGGGAAAGAAGGATCTATTAAAGAGAAGGACTGTGTTGACGTCCAATTGTGTAGAATAGAAGCATTTTTTCGTTTATTTCGTAGCAGACATTTCAAATAGATTG